>NW_006443138.1:2071526-2127798 GCF_000325575.1 Pteropus alecto | reverse complement strand
GAGAAGGGAGAAAGAGAAAAGAGGGAAAGGGGAAATAAAATATAAATATCTGATCCATATCAAGATCATTTTTCAAACTAACTTGCCCCTTTCTTGGAAGTAGACACCTTCTACCACTTCACCCCGCTGGCTGAGAATCACGACGGGAAAGGGCTCCCTTCCTGATAGGATGCTGTGAGCTTTTTGGGAACAGTGGGTACTAATGCAAATCACTCAGCTGGTGACCTCCACCTGCAGTTCTTTGTGGGGCTGAGTTTCTTAGTGTTACTTACCCTGCTCTCCCAGTGCTTTCTAGGGAGCTCAGGACCACATCCTGTCATCTTGATGGGATATCCCTAGTACCTGTCTAGCCTGGTACCTGATACGTGGCAGGCCTTCTGTAAATGCATGAGTATCAGATAAGCTTTTCAGTTACGTTCAGTTTCCTTCATACAACAGGAAAATGGACAAATGTGTTCATTTGTTAAAAGAGCATGGATTTTTCCAGTTAAGCAAAAAGTTCAATTTACCAGGCCATCATGCTCCTCAAGCATTTCAGTTCATTAGGGCTTGATAGTTCTGTGATATGCAGCTGGCAAGTTCTGTCATTGTAGCTGCCGACCTATTTAAAAGCCACTCTGACTCTAGTTGACGGCCGGCTCGCCCCGCACCAAAGCAGCACACCACCCCTGTCTGAGGATCCATGATTTCTTGAGAAGTCTTTTGAGCTGCAACACGTCAGCCCTGTCTAGATCCTTTACAGGGGTTTTCTTTTTCCTCTCACCATACATCTACCCAGAAGTTTCAGAATACTTTCACTGCCGTTACTTTTTATTTTATTTCTGCCAATGCTTTTAAGGACTTGTGTCAGTGACACCTTCATACTCTGTAAACAAGTTCAGTAACTAGCGGAAACATCAGATTTCTCTGGGTGAACACAGCCAACCTGTGCTTCTTCCAGCCAGAGGAGGTGCCACTGCAGGAAGGAACACAGATGAGCTACAAGGGACTCGGAACTTCACATTTAGAGCTGAACACTTCTCAGCTAGAAGGGAGCCAGTCCAGCCTCCCAGCAGAGCGGAGAGTTTCTGCAGCCCTGAGCAGAGGTCCCCAGGCTCACATCACATGTCTGTGTTCTGCCCGCTTTGATTCTTGCCTTAAAAAAAAAAAAGTGTCATGGTCTCATTTCTACTTTAATGTAAACCTGCCCACCTTCTGATCTGAAACCAGCTCCAAACTCCACAGCCTTTTTTGGAAACTAAGAGGATGATGATGATGGTAGTGTTAGATGACAATGTTTCTCAGCAGTTATAAGTTATTACCCAAGCAGTAGTGAGGATTCAAGCTCGGGTCTTTGAATCATGACACTACACTGGAAGACGTTACTGATGATCCGAGCGTTAACCCATTGAACTTCATTCCACCTAGAATGACCTTTACTACGTCCCTCTGTGTTTACCTGTCTTGATGCTGCACATCCTTCTGCAGAAGAAGTTAGTGCCACCTCTAAGGAACCTTATCAGCAGAATTTTTACCTCCTCTGAATTACAAAACCCATTGTTTATGTCTTCAACACGTGGCCATACTTTATATTTTGTTAGACATGTGCCTCTTCCCTCCCTTACTAAGCTCCTTTATAGTAGGGATAGGCCATAGACATTTGTCCCCCATAGTATGGTGTCTGCACACAGTAGGCACTCACTAAATGTGTAAATTAAATCTGTGGCATGCCAGGAGGTATTTAGGTTGGCCGTGTAGGCATTAGTGTAATACTCTTGCTTCCTTAAAGCATTCAGAAAACCAAATGGTGGTGGGGTCTCAGCCCTGAGGTTTCTGTGTGGTTATAGCAAAGTGATATATTCCTTTCCACCCAGAGGGAATTTGTGGAGATAATAGCAGTGTAGGTTACCGAGTTGCTAATTATTTCTTCAGCTATAAAATATAATATATGAGATTTGAGAAGACAGGAGCTGCCACTGACTTCTTTACATCTTTTACTAGTGCCTTATCACAGAACCAGACATAGCTGGTGTTTAGCAAATACTCGAAGAGTGGGTATATAACAGATGGACAGATGAATGGATAGATGCTGTTGGATTTGACGTGAACTGATTTTAGTAGCTGTAGACCTCACACGTGTATTGGGTTTCGTTTACTGGACACCCTTCCCTTCAGTTTCTGTAAAAGAAAGCTGAAGAGAGACAGCAGCGACTCATAACACTTAAGCTACTTGGTGGAAAAGCCACTCGTTAAGGACAGAAGTGATCCTGGTGATCCTTTCCTTGAAACAACTACCCACACACGTTAGCGGCAAGGGACGCCAAGAGACTGGAGGAACTCCTAGCCCGCGGCAGCTGTGCAGTGATGGGTATGCTTTCTCTGTGTGTGTTTCTCATGACCCTCTGCTTCTACTCCTAGGCGCGAGTAATGGCAACTATCGGAGTGACCAGGGGGCTGGGGGACCATGACCTGAAGGTGCACGACTCCAACATCTACATAAAACCATTCCTGTCTTCGGCTCCAGAGGTACCACATGAAGTTTTTGTTTCTATTTTGCACAGTAAAATATTTTCTTACATTATTCCTCCCGTGGCTCATGCCCCATATCCAGACAGTAGCCAGCTTGTGTCACGTGTACTTCTGCAGCAGCTCTCATGTCTGTTTCTTTTTCCTACTCCATTCTCACATCTACTGTCTGGTTTCATACCCTCATCGCCTCTGCCCCGATAGCTGCATTGCCCCCTAATGGCATTCCCTGCCTCCTCAATCCACCCCACATATTGCTAGAAGGCAAGTTTTCCTAAACAACTCCTCTGACCTTGTTTGCTTAGAAGCCTTCAACAACACCCCATGGCTTGGAGAGTAAAGCCCAGACTCCTTCTCTTGGCATTCGAGGATCGTTATAAGTTGGCCTAACTTCTTAATCTGATCTTTGTTCCCCTACATCAGCCAGAAAGAACTTATTTCCTTTACATGACCTTCAGTTTCCCATATTTACTTAAACTGTTCCTTCTACCTAGAATGCCCTTCATGCCCATCTCCAAACGTCCAAATTCTCTTTTTCTCTAGGATTTAACTCAAATGTTTCTCCGATGGAGCCTCCTCTAACTTCCCCTCTCCCACTAGAAGTAAAGTCTCACTTTACTCCACGATACTGGAGCAGTTGCCTCTTAGGGCATTTTCACTTTCTGCCTTATAGCATAGTTGTTGATGTATATACTTTCTCCCCTCTTAGATTTTAATTACCTGAAGAGCTTGTATCATTTGGTCGATGTTTGGAGAAGTTAATGTAAAGACAAGTTGTCGTATATTTGGTTAAAAAATCATTTTTCTTACACTACAGGAAACAATATCAAGTTCCCTTCTAGAGTATATAATTTAGAAAAGATTTTTGCTTCTAAGTTATAGCAAATTCTAATGGTAGTTTAGGGGTATATTTTTCTCACATAACAAAGAGGCTGGAATCAGGCGGCTGCTAGTGTTGGTGCAGCACCTCCACTGTGCCAGAGCTGACATCTCTGCTTCCGACTTTTCCTTCAGTGGTTCCAGGATGGAGGGGGCTGCCTTTAAGTCCCAGCAGCTATTCTCTGGCATCTCACTTGCCAGAACTGTATCACGTGATCTCCCCTAGCTGCAAGGGAGGTGGGGAGAGAGCTTTAACTTTTTCAGTTTCTACAGCAGAGGGGAGCCAGGGAGGAGCAAGTCGGGAACCAGCAGCATTTACGTACTGTGTAATTAACTGTTAAAGCAATGCCTTGTACTGGAGATGCCCAGAATGTTTAGCCATAGCTCCATCTGCATGTTCTTTCCAAGGAGAGGTGCTGTTTTAGCGAAGGCTCTTTTCGTTGGAAGAAACAGAAACCCACTCGAGCTAACTCAAAATAAAGGAAAAGTTTATTTTAATGATATTGGAAGAGACGTTTATGGTGTCCACAAAGAAGAACCCTTGAACAGCCAGGCTCTATGGGAGGGTGGCTCTGGACTCAAGGTGGCCCTGGAAAGCCTCAGCAGTGGGAGTCTGTTGCCTCCATGAGGGTGTTCTGCCATCATTGTGGCCAGCCATGTTCTATATGTCTCTGCTGCCAGTCAACCCAGTTCTCACTCTCTCAATTCCAGATTACCAGAGGAATCTCATTGGCCCAGTTCACCTTTCATATTAGGCCACAAGTGACCTCCCAGCCTGTAGATTGCCCCTTCGGATTGTAGGCACACTCCAGAGTCATCAATGGGCACAGTCACCCAGGCCCATACCTTGGCAGAGCTGTCAGAGGGGTAGCTCCTTTAGAGTCCTTTATTGCTGAGGCCGGCATCCAGAATTTGCCTAGCCACAGGAGGTTAGGAGGCAACCAAGAGGGAGCTCTCTAGTAAATATCAGGCATGGAAGACACATTTCCTGATACCACCCAGCAGTTCAGGTGAGGTCAGCTTGGTGTAAATAATTAGCATTCATCAAGAGCCTGCAATCGTCTCCTTTTTATCCCTCGTAGCAATTCTGCATGACGAGGACCATTACCACATAAAATGTCCAAGGTCCCCCAGCAGCTGAGGATCCCTGGTCCCTGTATTCTGGCCAACATCAGGATCCATGAATTACTGCTGAAACTATTCTTGGCCAGAGAAAAACAATAAATACTAGACTCATGGATGTCTGTATTTTCCCCCTTTGTAGAGAGGCATTTATCAGATATATTAAATGGTGCCATCACCTTTCTATTTTTCAGAAGGGACAGTTGAAGTGTGATTCATGTTCCTGGGGTAGGGAGTGTCTCAGGAAGCACTAATTAACCATTTGCTTCTTTAAGCAGAGTGAAAACCACCTCCTCACCCCCCGCCCGCCACCCCCGTACACACATATGCTTTCTATATAAAGTGAGAAGAGGTTTGCTTTGGTTTGAAGGAGAATGATCTCTGTGCGGTTGGATTATAGACCTTCCCATCGCTCTGCTGCTGTGGATCGCAAGAAGAGGTGTACAATATGGGCCTGTGTGGGAGACGCCCTGATGGCTGATGCAGCAACCCCGTTGGTTGATCAGAAACCTCATGCCACCTATCTGGAGTGATGCTGGTTTGCAGGGAGGCGGGTTGGTTGTTTCAGCATTGGTGAGGAATAGGGAAGATTCCAAAGGAAATCGACAACCTCTGAAAAAATTTAAATGCCCTTAGAGAGGTGTAGAGTTGAATTAACTGTAGAGTTTTTCTAATAACAGTAACAAGTCACAATTGTTAACTACCTAGTCTGTGCCAGACGACGTAACTTTTTTTTTACACCCACCATTTCATTTAATCCTCAGAACAACTCTGTGTGGTATGTATGATTATTATACCCATTTTACAGAATGGGAAATCAAGACCAAGAGAAGTGAAATAAATCCCCCAGGGTTGTGTAGTTATTAAGTAACAAGGTGGTATTTGTACCTGGGTCTATCTAATTCAATCAGAGTCTGTAGGGGAGCGAAGCTAAGTTCAAGGACATTTCTTTGCACAGTGGCCAAGGTGCCTACTGAGTCTGATTCGAGGGGTTCTGAAGAGAGCTTTGTCTTGGGACCTCAGTGGCCAGAGTTTTTCATAAAAATACTGCCGGCCTCAGACTGAAGTTGTGGAAAATAATGGTGTAGTAGAAAAAGTAATTGGGAAAGACAGTAATGGCTTTTAGTGTGTGCCAACCTAGGCCAGACAGAATTGTGCAAAATAAGATTGTGCGCCTATAATTTAGCGTAATGGGTATGGAGCGTAGATCCCAAGATTCCTTTGCGTGAGATTAAAATTGTCGTACATTTTAAATGCTTCCAGATGGAGAGGCCTTAGCCAGAGCCAGGAAAGGAGAGGGGTAGAGGGAAATGGAAGAGCATTTTGAATTGGTTACTACAAGGAGTGCAGAGGAAAGCAGATGGACACAGGGGATCCCTCATTCCCATTCCTGGGTCAGCGACTCTTTTTCTCTGGGGGGTGGTGTTAAAGTCGGGCCTTAGGGAAACAGCCGTGGCTCCTGTTGGGCGCCCAGAAAGCCAGGTAACTTGATTTAAACCATCTAATGAAGAAGAACTGGCTCCCTTCCTGTCTTCATCCACCCCACCCCCAGCCTACCCTGGCTTTCTGTGACTTCCTAAGAACATTCCTCCGCTATGCTTCATCTTTGCCAAGTGTGGATCTTTATTTCACATTTGGGTTCTAAATTTCAAACTCAGCTCAGTCTGGTAGTTTTAACGGTCGGGGGGAAAAGGTGATTTAGTTCTAAGAAAAAAGGCTCCAAAATCTTCTTGGAAATCAGCACTGTTCCCTTCATCATTGTAGCTCCTAATTCGATTTGATGAGTTAAATAAAAATAAATAAAAAACATGTGGATCGAATTTACGTAAAAAATGCACAGGGGTTTAAAAATTAGAGGAGGGTTTCTAGCCAAACACATTTTCGGTTTTGCTAAACACAAGGCGCTGGAAAAATCTCAAGTTTGCCAAACCCGAAGAGCAGCCGCCAGGTTTGCTGAGCCTCCCTCCCCTCAGATCCTCCGAGGTCTCCAGCAGGGATTTCTGGCCCAGAACTGAACTCCACAAGAGGCCCCCACCAACCATGGGCAGGCCTGTTCATCGAGGGTGGGAGGCGGTTGGCTCTCCTCTGATCTCAGCACCTTGTTTGCTCTGAGTAACAGCATGAGATGCAGCCTGTACCCCCCACAAGGGAACTGTGCCCAGCCAGGTCCTCTATCCCCTTGCTCGATGGAGCTCATCACCGTTCGCCTTTTTCCTACCATCCTAAAAGACTTCCAGTGGAGAAGAAAGGGTGTGTGAACTAAAGGCACTGGCTCCCAGCCGCTCTGCGTCTCCTTTTCCAGCAGTTCTCCCACCCCAGCCCAGCACACATATCGTGTCCTATTACTCGGGCCGCTTGGCTCAGGCCTGCAGCCTAAACTTCCAGATGTTCCCTGCTCCACGCCCCTTTCTGGCCTGCGACAGGCCCTTCCTACAGCTAGGATTCCTCGTAATGTCACTCTTGCTTTCTGGCCTCTACTCTAAGACTGCGCTGTTGCCTTAGCCCTCTTTGGGGCTCTCGGAAGAACGAGGTCTTTCTCTGCATGGGGGCCAGTTTGTAAAGCCACCCCCTCAACTCAGCAGTCCCCTCCACCCACCTCTGCTAGACTGAACCACGAGGAGCCCAATTTCCTTTCGGCTTCATTTTTCTTCTCCTTAGTGTTCAAGATTCTTGGCAGCTGCTTTTTTGTAACTCCAGCTCAGTCGTGTAACTCATTCTTGGTTTTCTTCACCGTTTTTCTTTCATCTGAAACAGGCTTCTCTAAAAGAAGGAAGACGTTAAAAATCTAGTCTTTGAATTTGAACTCCAGCACCAGCATGGCCTGTGGCCTGTACAAGTTATTTCAGCCTGTCTTTCCCCTTCCTTCAGGTGGGGTGAAAATGCCTGTATTGACAAGGTGCTGGGAAAAGCAAATGAGAACATCTCTGGAATTACCTGGCCAAGGGCCTGGTACGTGGCAGTAAATACAAGTCTTCCTTCCCCACAGGCTTTTAGGCTTGCTTGGCACTTAGGGGTTCTCAGGATTGACTTCCATGTTAAGAGAGAATAACTATTTTATTTGGGACTCCCCTGTTGGAGCCCATGAAAACATGGACGATATTTAAGTTCTCGTGTTGACATCTTAACTTTTACAGTCTTCTGATTCTTGGTAGCTTTTCATGCCCCGAGTCAAAATCCCGTTTGAGGAAAGGGCATGTTTTATCATGCTGTGTCCTTTCTCCAGTCTGGCTAATTCATAAGAAACAATATTGGTGCATAATGACATGAGATAGTGGTTGTACTACTATATTAAGTGAAACAATATGATTGTATATACAAAGAGAATGATCATAAACAAGTAAAAAATGTATGTGCATATTTATACACATATATGTGTCTATATATAAATCTGGAAGAAAGTTTTCTAAAGTAGTAACAGTAATTATCTGGGTGGTAGAAGAGGAAAAACTTGTTTTAAAAAATTCCCTAGACCCCTCAAAAATACCTTAGGAGGCAGTGTGATATAGCTGTTAGAAACTCAGACAGGTCATCAGTCTTGGCTCAAAGTACTATCTCTTCCCTTCCTTGCTGGGTAACCTCGAGAAAGTTACTTTACCTAAATCTCAATGAAAGGAGGACAATGCGGTTGCTATACTCAAGAACCTAAGGAACAAATGACCTATATAAAGTACTTAGTACATAAATTGGCATAATAAATATTAGCTCCTAGTTCCTCTTCACATTCCATCAAAACCACAAAATTTCTCTTTACATACAGATCATGGGGCCATAGCATTTATGAAGTAGAATACTGGGGATATGTCCTCAAGGAACTAGAGTTTTGGGCCAGTTGGAAGGAAGGTGAGAGTAGCCAAAGAATGATCAGAGACAAATCCTGTGGTTCCTGCTTCCTAAAAGACTAGGGGAAGTCAGAGAAGGGAGAGACAACGAACGATATAATCTGAAGAAGGAAGTGGAGGAGGAGGAGGAGGAAGAGGAGGAAGAAGAGGAGGAAGAGGAAGAGAAAGAGGAAGAAGGAAGAAGAAGAAGAAGATACATAGGGCAAGGAAAAAAAGGAAGCAGGAGTGAGTCTGGTGTGAAGTAAAATTGGCTTGACAGGGCCATGGACTTTGGAAAAGTAGCTTGAAGGGCTATTTGCTATAATAAAGCTAATTATGGAGGGCCTTGAACTGGACCCATGGCAGTAGCTAAGGTCTTCAGGAAGGGGAGAGCATGATCAGCGTGGCAGTGAGAGCCTTAGCCTGTAACAACAGGTAGATGGGGGAGCAGAGGGTTGGGGAGATGCAGACACGGAGACCGCTGTAGAACTGAAACTCTGGCATTGAGGAGCTGAGCTAGGACAGGGACTGTGAAAAGTAAGAGGAGAAATACCTGAGAGACATTTCAGGGGAAAACAAACAAACAAACAATGTAACAAGAACTGACGGCAGGTTTGATTTAGAGGTAAAGCAGAGCGAAATTAAAAAGATAATAGTAAACTTTGCTTTCTAGCCTATGAGAAAGGAAGAATGTTGTTGCTTGCTGGGGTCTGAAGAAGAAAAATAATTTTATGCTTTTTTCCCTCTGAGTTTTTTGAACCAATTAAAAAAAATAGACATAGGAGTCCGATGAAAATAACTTTATAGCTAGTATAAAGCTAGCTTAGAAACCACGGTTTGGATTTAAGAATAAAATGGACTTGTTATTCTTCTCCAGCCCTCAAATTAAATTTACCCACTGAGCAACTGTGCTCTCCCCGCCCCTGCCCGCCGCCCACCCCGCCCCGACACACACACACAGGGAGGTCTTCCTATTTTTCCACCTGCTGCAGGACTGGAGCAGAGGGAGCAAGTGCTGCTTACAGACAAGAAAGGACAAGGAGACATCTCCAGAGGGCTCGGTGTCCCATATCACCGATCCTATGGGGAGAGAGAGGGCCGGGAGTGTTATAGACACTTAAATACAGTGCCTTTGCTCACTGCAAAACAAAACACCCCAAAACCTAGAGGCTTAATAGAACAATTTATTGTTATCTTTCATAGTTCTGTGGCTTGACTGGGCTTAGCTGGGTGGTTCTCCCTTGGAGGCTCTTGCATTGACACAGCTGGATGTCATTTGGGGCTGGAGTCAAGTGAAGGCTAGATGGGCAGCAGTCCAAAATGACTTACTCACATGGTGAGCAGTTGATGTTGGCTATCAGCTGAGAGTTCAGCTGCAGCAGCTACATATGGCCTCTCCATTGGTTTCGGCTTCTCATGGCGTGGCAGCTGGATTCTGAGAGAAAACATCCCGAGAATGAGTGCTTTAAGAGTCCCAGGCAGAAACTACAAGGCCCTTTAAGGCCTAGCCTCAGAAGCCCCAGAACATCAGCTCTGTCACATTCTAGAGATCTAGGGGATTGCTATGACCAGTCCACATTTGAGGAGAGGGGAAGAGCAGCGTGCTCGTATAGGGAGGGAAGGGACTGATGGCAGCCACCTTGGGGACCACCGGCCTGTAGAAGCTTCCTCCCTGCTGTGAGGTCTTGGGTATTAAAGCAGTGATCATCTGTCTTTCCAGTGCAAACTAACAAGTTGAGTTAGCTGCTTAGTTAATTATGAAAGGAAACCTAGCTTGTACTGTAGAGGCAGATTTACAAAGAAAGTAATACCAGGGCCCTTCGCTCAGACCAGCCCTTATGGAATTCTGGTTGTTGCTGGGAAACGGAGAATGTTCTAGATGGCAAGGAGGAGCAAGGTTACAATCAGGAATCTTCTGTAGACAATACTCAATACAAAAGGACTTCAATTTCCAAGATTCCAGTGGTTCGTCACAATTTCTTTTCTTACTCTGAAACATTCACATTAGTATCTAAGTGTGTATTCTTAATTATTTCTATATTCTTTTTCTTAAAAAGCTCCCAAAATTGTATAAACTTCAGGCCTCACAAACCATGGTTCCCCTGTACAAAGTGAAAATGATGAGTTCTGTCAGGTGCTTTGATGGCAGTTTTCCTCCCCACCCCCAGGTTGATTGAGAGATAATCGACATATAGCATTGTACATGTAACATTAATAATAATGGCATGTAACATTGTAAGATGTACAATGTGTTGATTTGATATATTTATATATTGCAAAATGATTACTACCATAGCATTAGCTGAACAGACATCACCTCACGTAATTACCATTTGTTTTTTGTGGTGAGAACATTTCAGATCTACTATCTTAGCAGTTTTTCAAGTATATAACACGCTGTTGTTAATTATAATCATCAGGCTGTGCATTAGATCTCCAGAACTTACTCATTTTATAACTGGAAGTTTGTCCCCGTTAGCCAATACCGCTTCACACTGCCTGCACCCCTTCCCTCCCCCAGCCCCTGGTTACTACCACTCTACTCTGTTTCTTCAAGTTCGGCTTTACTGGCAGTTTTCTCAATGTCACCAGTCTCACGTCTGCATCATCTCATATATCTGTCATCTCAGTTGGGGTGATATACCCTTGGGGCTATATGATCCTCTCCCGCCACCACCACCACCACCAGCACTTGGAAAATGTTTTGAGGAAAGAAAACATTTCTTTCCCCAAAAATCACATGTGAAGAGTATATAGAAGCTGCTTTGATTCTGGTGCCATGTGACTTTTCATAGGAGTGATTTCATGATTTAGCTTGTCCGTTTGCATCTCTAACTCATGAGTCTTTCTGTAAAAATCACTTATAAGCATCTGTGTGTCATTTACATGGGTTGTTCCCATTGGACAGTGAGTTGAGATTTGCTAACCAGCTATTTGAATAAAACCAGAATTTGAAATTTACTTTCACACACACACACACACACACACAACCCCACTAGCTTGACAACTTATAAAATTGATATCCACACAAAGGGAGCCATTTCTCTCATTGGAGATTATTTCCCTCTGACCCCCTCCTGAAAAATAATTTCATTCGAATTTTACAGTTAAACATGCAGTATCTTTTTTTTTTTTTTTGCATTGATTTATTGCATTAATGTATATAAGAACGGTTTGAGAAGTCTGTTAAAAATGCAAATCCCTGGAATCCATTTCCTGGAAAATCTAAATCACTAGGTCTAAAAATCTAAATCACTAGGTCCTAGCAATTTTCAAATTTTTAGACAATTTTGAAGCAAGTAATTCAAAGACCGCTTTTCGAATAACACTATCATAAGTCATTCTTCACTGTGATTCAGGAACTTCAGTTTTGCAATCCTAAAATGGGTTTGTGATACATCTGTGCTTTAGTCCTGGATGCAAGATTCATTCTTACAGCGTATGGTGGCTCACTGCCAGGTCGTTAAGATAGAGATCCTGCACACCTCCTTCTCCCCTTGAACACAGGTCTGCTGAGACCTGGGCTGTTTGCTACCAGAATAACTGCAATCAGTGGGGTTTACTGCCACACAACAGGTGTCCCACAGTTTACCAAGGATGATTATGCCTCCTCTTTTAAGGCCAAGATACATAAGTCAGTTGTTCTCTTGCTCACTTATGATCTCTGAAAACCTGCCATTGTGAAGAGTCCCGTGTAGTGCTTACATGCTATGGTTATTTTCGGTCCTGATGGCCAGAATTGGCAACTAGAAGAATACTGAGTAGCAGTCATTTCATTATTTGTGTGTTAGGTGACCATATAACTTATCCTCTCAACCAGGGCATTTTTGAGAGTCAAATGGGACACTATTAATAATTGTGCTGGAAAGCAGTACAAACCAAAACCGTCTCAGGCAAACAGGGATGTATGGTCTCTGTGTATGCCTCACCTGCCTCCTGAATGAATTTGATACAACTCAGTCCATCTACACTGCACCCATGTACTCTCACAGGCTGGGATTTCTTCGGATCCTAATCTCTGTAAATGGGCATTTTAGTGAATGCAGACTCATTCCTCAAATGATTAATGAGCTACGTTCAAGCCCATTCATTCACTGATTCATTCACTGAGCCTTGGAATCAGTGGTGGACAAGCCAGTGGAAGCCCAGAGAAAGCAGATCATGGAAGTGCCCCGGCGTGTAAGTTGAAAATCCCTTCCTATAGCTTACCTCACTGAGTTGTAAGCTTCGGGACTCATGTGGAGAAAATGGAAACCTATGCTCTAGCAGCCAGCCAGACAGTGGGTACAACTTCAGGCTGTCTTGACATTGATATTTTATCTGGTTTAGAAACTTTCTGAGATATTAGATTGTATCAGCTCTCCAGAGTCAACTGTTTGTAGCCTCCAAAAAAAAAAAAGAAACTCTCAAGAATATCTGTGGTATAGTGCAAGTAGAAGATTATACCCACAGCCAAAACAGCCAGCTCCTTTGGGGTGGCATGAGCAACCAACATATTTGTAATACTTAAGTGTCCCTTGATTCATTTGCAGTCAAATGCTTTGAGGTCATGTGGTCAGTCACATCAAGGTCTAACTTATTCTATGATGAAAGAGTAGGAGAATGTTAAGCATCCCCAGTGGCTACGTCGTCCTGAGCTTTCATTTCACAAAGGGCGACATTGAAGATGTGAGAAGCCATGCCTCATCCCTCACCACTTCCCAGCAGAAATCCAGCACTTTAGCCAAACCAAAGTATGGAAAGCCGCCAAGCACACCAGCCTTCTGTGACATCCCCAGCCTTTGGCCCTCGCCATTCCCTCTGCGTGTAAGGCATGTCATGTCCAACGCCTCCTCCCTGACACTCTCCATATGACAAATCATTAGTTCATTCACTGTTCCCAGCAGGGGTCAGTGGACCGAAAATGCAGAGGTGGGTCTCAAACCCAAGTCCTTTGCCGCCAAATTCAGTGTGTGCTTCATGACATCATGTAGTTTAGAGAGAGTCACAATGGCAAATTTGGATGCAATCTTGGTGGCCTGACAGAATGCCAATATTGAAATAATCTACTTAGTTTATAGGACCACAAGGAAATATGAGAGTTTTATTTTCTTCTAGTACAAGTGCCAAATTCAGAGTTCTACAGGCTGAGCTTTCGATTTGGCCAAATGGGGCAGAAGGGACAAGACTTTGTATGCTCCTTATTTTCCACCACCTATTGGCAGCCTTTACCTTGAGAACCACCTGACTTTTCTGCCAAGAACACTTCAGAATCCCAATCACTGTCATTTTAAATGAAGACTTCTGGAATGGAATCCCAGCTTTCTCGAGCCCACTCTTACTCATCTCCTTCCATCAACTAGCTTACTTTCAGGTGTATCGCCCTGAGATCGGTCCCATAAAAAGTAACATGTAGCGCATTAGAATGTGTCATTTCCCTTCCATATGATCTCATCTGGTCTTTAAAACAGCTTTGTGAGAGAGGTAGACATAGGTGTTTTGTTTTGTTTTGTTTTGTTTTGTTTTGTTTCCCATTTTACAATGAAAAATTGACAGCTAAAGAAAATAAATGGTTTGTCTCAAATCCCAAAGCCAGTTAGAAGCAGAGACCTGAAGTGAGGGCTTCTCATAACAAAGGCAGGACTCTTGCTCCTCCAGAAAGTCAGGCCTGAGCTGTGGGAACTCATCATCCTACACTGAGACCTTAAAAGGAAAAAAAGGTTTGGAGAATTTGCTGAGCTGATAAAGATGTAAAAGCTATGAGCGCATCATAGAGAAGCAGCCGAGATTTGGCAAATGAAAGAATTGATGGATTCTTTTTTAAAGTAGTTTTAAGAGGCCAGTGTCAGCTTACAGTAGCATGAGCTCTCTTAACATGCTACTGAAATTTCGTCAGTAATAGAGCAAAGATGCGAATACATATTAGACAAACGCTGAAATAGCAGACTGCGGCTGAGCACTAAGTGGAGGTGCTGCATTAAAGAGCTGCTTGTCACAAGCTCCTGTGTAAAATAGGTGCCCAGTGATGACATTAAGGACCTCTCTAAGTGCTCTGAAGCCAAGGGCCCTACTAGAGCAGTCAGCACTTGGCTCATTCAGGGGTGCGTTAGCAAGGCTCTTCTCTGCCCTCGACTCAGTCCTGCTCCCTCCTTGACACTGAGCGTTTTTGTTAGTTAGCAGCTCCACTGACGACAGGGGAAGAAAGGGAAAGTCTGCTGCTTCTATTAAACATCAGTGTGTCACATTTTGGTGACTGCTTGGGCGTATCCGAGTTAATAAGCTAAATCTGTTGGGCCACCATGAGCTTGGGGGTCTTTTGACTGTATCTCATATGTTGAATTTTTTTTTTCCTTCTTCTCCTGTTTACTCTGTCTCAAGAAGAATGTCCTGAAAGATACTGCTAGGCCCACAGAAGAATGCAAAATGGGAAGCTGGTCTCCAGAGGTTGAATCTAGGGGGTGGTGGGGGGGAGGATAAGATGACCAACTCACTGGATGTTCATTTTAAGCAGGGCAAGGGTAAATGTCCAACAGAGAAATGCTTCCCTTGGTTATTTACTGAATGGTTACCAAGTGCTGGGCTCTCTGCTCTGTCGTGGGGACAGAAACAAATAGGACAGCTTCAAACAACTAGAGGAGCTTATTGCCTAGAATAGGGTTTTTAAGGCTCGGTTCTCCTACCACTTGCATCGGAATTACCTGATCAGTGTTTAAATAGGCTGATATCTGGGCTCACATCTACACAATCAAAAATTTTAAAGGTGGACCCTTGAATCTGAATTTGTTTAATTAGCACCAAGTGATTATTAAACACATTTGAATTTGAGAATAACTGATTTTGTGGAAGAGACAGACAAGTGAACCCAGACTGGTATAAATAGGTAAATATTGTGGAAGGATTGTGTGTGACTGTGGGGGACCAGGGAAAAGAAAGATGCTGCTCTTTGGTCTTTTTCGGGATTTCTTTGGCAGCAGAGGGTGCCAGACACACTCTCAATGCAGAGAAGTGATGGGTCCCCGAAGGAAGAAAAGGAAGGCACCAGAATAGACCTTGGCAAAACACTTCACTCGTTCAGGTCTCCGTTCAAATAGTGCCTTCCCAAAGAGGGTCACCATAACCACATCTTCTGAAATGACTCTTGTCACTCTCCTTACCCTGCCCGAATTTTCTTCAGAGCACCTACCCACTTCTGACACTGGAATTTATTTGTGTTCTATCACATCTACTAGGTTAGAAGTTGTGAGATACTTTGTTGTTTTGTTCACGGCTCCAGTTCCTGGAGTAGTTGGCACATAGTAAATGCTCAATAAACACATAATGAAGGCTCCAGGCTGCCAGATAGATCCATACAGGCCTCATCCCTCAGCTACCCATATTATATTGCTCTGAGAAACTGCAAGAACCTCAAGGATTCTTGTGGCCTCTGTCCCTTTCCCAGCAGATGGGAACATGGGAAAGAGCCACTAGAAGCCCTGACCATGTTCTCCAGCTCACCTTCAGACAAACATTTGTGTAATACATGTCTCCCCTCCCGAGACCTGCAGAGATTCTCTCTTCCTGATGTCTGAATCCTGAGGAGCCTCAGAGCCTATTAGGTTGATGTGAGTCTTCTTGGAACATTAAGAAGCTATTTAAGGAATTGAACAGGAAACTTTGGGGAGAGGAGCGTGGTCTGATTGAGGAGGGCCAACAACAGCTTCAGGGAGGGAAGGTCAGGACTCCGGGGCCCGCCGGAAACCTTTGAAGCCCTTGCCACTGGGGAGGATGAACATGTGGTGGGATGTCTTGCGTAGAAGTCCAGTTTTTCTGAAAGCTTTTTCACAAAATGTTCTGCATCACAGGTTAATGTATAAGACACGAGTTGTAAGTGGAAAGTTGGCAAAGTCTTTTGGAAATTGGCTAAAGGGCAGGAAACAAAGGGTAGCAGTAAAAACCTAAAAGGATGTTAATTAGGGAGTACTTCAGGGAATTTGGTTGAGACCAGCTTTTTATTATTTACGTAAAAATTACTTGGAGAATGGTACTGAAAGGGATACCGTGTTGGCTAGTGAAACTGTATTAGAGAGCTGTGTGGGAATGTGAATGGTGGAATTAGGGAAGGATTCAATTTAGTGATAGAATTGAAAAGGAGCATTTTCTAACATGTTTCTATTTATCAACTCACACCCATTCTGTTGGCCAGATTTCCATTTGAGAAGTGGGCAGGGCAGTTTCCCCTTAAGCAGCTCTAATCTCCACATTTTGGGGACCGGCAGAAAGTACTCGAGGAGATATTGGCAGCCTACACAGAGGGCAGGTCCTGAAATTAAATGGTTGTTAATTTCAGACCTAGAAACCTCTCTTTCGGAAGGAGTTGGAAGGCAGATGGACAGTTACAAGCATAAGATTGGACCACCTGACGTCCATATCTTCTCAATTCCCCTCTTAACGTTTTCTATACCCTGGAGCGCAAATTATCACAGAAATTTATTGTAGGAATACCCCGATAGGAAGCTAGCAGTCTATCTTAAGCAAAGTTATTACCTATCGAAAGTAACAACAACACAGTGAGCTAGAACTTGAAGTTCGGCGCTTAGGAGTGACATTGGCTAACCTCTCTGTAGCTTACCCTAGGGGTAGTCTATGTAGGCATCACAGAAGGCACTGAGCCCTTGATTTCTTCCTTACAGACCAACAGGAATCCTCTATAGCCTTGGTACTCAAAAGTGGACTTGCATGCAGCATCAGCAGCACATGGGAGCAGGTTAGAAATGCATCCTCTCAAGCCCCACCCCAGAACTGAGTTAGAACCTACATTTTAGCAGGATCCCCAGCTGAGTCCTATGCACATTAGCATCTAAGACACACAGGAACCACAGGAAATAAAGCAAAGGGGATTTGGTTGCTTCTGTAGAGTGAAAATTGGACCAAATGAGTTCAGTGGCCTAAGGACAGAATTCTGGCATTTGAGACTTTCTGGTCTGCTGCAAACTTAAGATTCTCTCCCTCTCTTTTCTTTAATTTGGCCTCATAAGGCACAGTGCCTTCACTAGTACGTAAGCTTATCCTTAAGTGAACACGCCTTTTGAGAAAGTGTTAAAAGCCAGTCCAGTACCGTATACTCCTGAATGCGGTCCATGCACTGGGCCATTAGCTAATTGTTGCCATCTAGTTCACAGGCCACAGAGGTCTGGCACCTAGAGGCTGCTTTTCATTTTTGCTCATTTTCCAAGGGCTCCGTGGGTAGTTGTGGGATATTTTGTTTTTTTTCTGCTGCTGGGTATAGACTGTTAGTCCACAGGACCAGCCCTGTAGCCTGGCCAAATCTTTCTAAAACATAGGAGGCTTGATTTTCCAAGACATGGATTCGAACAGTCCGTAAGCTTCTTAGAATTGTATTCTTTCTAGATGTGAGATGAAATAATAATGACTGTGGTGATGGGGCACAGGAGCAGCTGTTTATATGACTTCCTTCCTCTCCCTTTCCTTCCCATGGCTTACAGCTTTTATTCAGACTCATTTTTAGAAAATAGGATCGGGTCATAAGGGGAATTGAAGGAGCTGGAAGATGGATGAAACTAACCTGCCTTTGTCCTCGGCTCATGAGTGGTATAGGCAGGGGCCAGATTAGGAGGGAAGAGCAAAGAATCCCAAACTCTTTCTCTCTCCACCCCACCAAAGCAGGAGGAACAGAGCTATGGCCTAACCCTAAAAGACTTGATTTTTATTCTTATTAGTTTTGCCAAGATTACTCTGTTCTTTTCAAAGAGTTTAGGTAGATGTTGAAATATCCAAGTCATTCCAGGTACTAGAGATGAGGAAAGACTTAAAGTTTGCCAAGACACACTTTGGAGATTCAGACTTAGAATACATTTTTTGTCATCGAGGCTAGCTTGAGGCTCCTCAAACCTGAGTGTAGCATCAGAGCCCCATCCTTACATGAGATGTGTCCCCTTGGGCCTCAAACAGGTCAGCCAAAGGGTGATTCAAGTAAGTGCATTGAATAAAGTGTATCTCCTTAGGCCTAGACCAATACATACAGAGATACTAAGGATCCTAGACTGGCCTTATCTCCCTCCAGACTGAGAGCTCAGAAGCAGGGAAATTTGCTATTAATCTTTATACTTAGAGCACCGGCCCAGAGCAGGCCTTCAATTAATACTGGCAGAATGGATGTGCAAAGGGAGGAAGGAAGAAAGTCTTTGGCTGCCCTTGTGGCCAGCATAGTGCCTACTGTAAATCAGCGTTCCAGCTACATCTCGAGAATTACATTTTCGGTTAATTTCTTCTTTGTCAAACTTTTAAGCCCACCTGTTGAGTCCCATATGTCTGTACAGCAAGTCTCCTCTGGAGGCTGTCTCTGGCCACAAAGCTTGCTATACAATCAGGTACCTCAAAATGTGTACCTGAAAATCCCGGGCTTGCGCACGCAAAGGGAAGGGAAATCAGAAGCCAGCTTATTAGAGGGAATAACGTGTTCCCAACTTCTTTACCTATTTCCCGTTTGCCCTGAGAATACTTGGTGGCGCTTGCGGCTGCAGCATTTATCCCGAGATAACTCGCAGATTACAGTCCTAACCTTACCCTCAAAGTTTGCCACGAACTATCTTGCTTTTATTATTATTTTCGCATCACTCTAGTATAGAGATAGTCTTTGGAAACAAATGACATCATTCTAGTCACAGCATTGTCTTTATTTTTATTATTTATTATTTATTATTATTAATGCCTATAGCACTCAGTCTTCCTAGGTGGTCTCCCATCCAAGTACTAACCAGGCCTGACCCTGCTTAGCTTCCAAGATCAGACATCGGGCTTGTTCAGGGTGGCATGGCCGTAGACCATGGACCCTGGCTCCACTGGACCTTCTGTGTGGAAAGCAGACGTGCTAACCGCTACACTATGGAACCACATCAACAGCGTTCTATTTTTAGTAGTGGTATTTCCATTTACAAAATATAGGAATTCTCGATCATCAAGAATGTCAAATCCTAGAAAACGTAGCATTCCTATGCACAATGTTAACATCCTTCTCAAAGAGTTATTAGCCAAACATTCATTTGATGAATCAGATTTACACACACATTTCTGTTACAGTGGCATTAAACAAGTTCTGCTTAGAAATAACTACAAGAACAGTTTTTTAATTTTATTTTCACACTGAAAACCAGCCAGATTTGCTTCAGCCTCAAAGACCGTGTTTATGTAAAATAATTAAGTAGGACTATTCCTATTCTCTTCAGGTAAGAGTCTATGACCTCTCCAAATATGAGCATGGAGCAGATGATGTGCTGGTCCTGGCCACTGATGGACTCTGGGACGTTTTATCAAATGAGGAAGTGGCAGAAGCAATCACTCAGTTTCTTCCTAACTGCGATCCAGATGACCCTCACAGGTTTGTGCATTTCTATGGCTGTAGCGTTATTCCTGGAGCAGTGTTTCATGATGTGACTGAAATAAATAATCTTTACAATTTAATCATTCACGATGTATAGTTGAGCTGATACGGATGGTTTAGAAACCAGACTGCAGAAGGGACTTCATTTCTTATTACAGGTACTTTCACAGCCAATTAAAAAATCTTCCCTAAGTTGAACCTAGATATAAGAAGTAAAGAATTCAATTTGTAAGATATTTCAGTATCTTAGTTCATGCCCTCTAGAGTGGGATAGTCTAATTTGTGATTTTCCTGAAAAGAGTGATAGCAAGTGCTCCCAACAAATATTTTCATCCACTGGGGAATTGTTTCTTTTGAGAAACATTGAAAAAGAAGAGAAAGATTAAAGTAGGTATTCCTTCATAGCATAATGGCAATGTAAATGGTCTAGACAACCCTAAGTGACTCTTAGAAATAAACAGAAATCCCCTCTGGAGAAAGGCAGCTTTTACTTAAAACACAAAGCAACAGGTCACCATGAGTAAAAGCCAGCAGAAACAACAGACAACAGAATTAGACCTGTAAATACTTCATTATTGGATTTATCAGCCAAATATATAAATAAATATTTTAACATGTATCAGAAATGTTTTTAAAAGCACTGAAAATATGGATATATAAAATATCTGCATAGATTTTAAAAATAAGGAAATGGAACTGGAGATGATAAATGTAAAAATAGAAGCTAAAAATTTCAGTGGATTAAGGAGATTAGAGACAGTTGAAGAGAACACTAGTAAACTGGAAAATTGATCTGACTATTCCAGAATATGGCTCAGAGAGACAAAGAGAAGGTAAAATGTGAAATGAGAGTAAGAGACCAGAAGGATAGCCTAAGATGTTATAAATAGAATTCTAAAAGAAGATGGGAAGAAAAAGAAAAGTTCTGGAATTGTTAAATGATACTAAACTCAAGATCCAGAAATCCCAATAAATCTCAAGCAGAAGAAACGAAAATTACAGTAAACATTTCATAATGAAACGGAAGAACTTTAAACAAACAAAAAAAGATGCTAAAAGCAGCTAGAAAAACAAGAGATAAATAGGAATAGCATTTATACCGACTGCTGACTTTTTAAAAATAACAATAGGAGCCCAAAACAGTAGAATTATATTTCAATTGGCTAAGAGAAGAACTCAATTTTTAGAATTTTCATATGTAGGTAAAAATATCAATAAAAAGGATGCAGTAAGACATTTTGAGGCAAAACAAAAACTGAGAAATTTTACTGCTAGCCGACCTCCTCTGAAGAAAATCCTAAAGGATATACTCAAGTAAGAGGAAATGATCCTAGATGGAAGATCTCAGAAGATGGGTTATTAAGCTATTAGTAAATAGGTAGGTTTATTTAAATATACATGGACTATATAAAACAGTAATAGGAATGTCTTATGTGTGGTATTAAAAATGACAGAATTAAAATACTAAATAAAAATAGCATATAAGGGGTCAGGAAGGGACAGCTAAATTATGCCATGGGTCTATTTGAGAAGACATTAAAGTGTTTAAACTTTACGTTAATGTGTTTAAAATAGGTAAGAGAACTAAAAGAACAGGTCCTATAACTTTCAAACTAATCAAGGGATAAACAATCCACATGGGATTAAAAATCAAACTTCTAAACATCTTGTAAATAAAAAATTACAATAAAAAATTAGAAATTACTTGGTCCTGAACAATAAGAATACTACTACATATCAAAATTTTAAAGGATGAATTTTCTAATTGAATGAGCTGTGCATAAATGACGACTCTGCTCACCCCTGAACTGCCAGAAGTGACTATTTCTCCCCTCCATGGAACAGAATAACTTTTTCCAAAGCTCCTCCCTGAATCACAAGGAATCCCTCCCCCATAAATTCTAGACTCTTGACGACAGGAGAAGAGACCCTTAACCATGGAGAAAAATATTTCTCAGAGTAAGACCTTGAGGGCTGGCTTGTGTTTCTAGGCTAGTTCTGCCTACAATATCCACATAAACGTGTAGAAAAGAATTCTTGTAACTTCAGGGTTCTAAAGAACCAAAGAAATGGAGCTATCTATTTGTGGACTATGTATTCTTTTCCTGTGTACAGGCTCTTAGTAAACAACCATCCTAATTTAAAAGTTTATGTCTGTACTCCTTATTTCAATAACATCTTTCTTTAGAAGTGAAAATAGCACATTAAACCTAGGATAAATAATAGAAGGAAAAATTAAATATAACAAAATAGAGAATATACAATAAAAATAAACAACAAAGCCAACATTTGGTTCTTTAAAACAGCAGTACTCAACCTTTTTGGCACCAGGGACTGGTGCTCCTATGATAATCTAATGCCTGATGATCTGAGGCGGTGATGCTAGCGCTGGGGAGCGGCTGCAAATACAGATGAAGCTTCTCTCACTCTTCTGCCCGCCACTCACCAACTTCTGTGTGGCCCAGTTCCTAACAGGCCAGGGACTGGTTCCCATCTGCCACCCGGGGATTGGGGACTCCTTCTTTAGAGTCATCTTCTTGGGTTTATATCTCAGATTTGCTACTTGCTAGCTGTATAACCATGGGTTAGAAAAAAACTAAGCCTCAGTTTTTTAATCTGTAAAGTGGGGATTATGATTAACACTTATAAGTTTTTTTCTGGGAGATGTTGCATTAAATGAGATTATGTAAGTAGATCATTTAGCACAGTGTCAGATACATAATCAGAGTATGTGCTTAGCATAACATTGTCATCATCATTATCATTATCTTCTTAATTGTAAGTTTCTTGAGGACAAAGACTATATTTGGATTCCCAATGCCTGGCCTATAGTTGGTACTAGATAAATGTTTGTTGAATGCAGGCAGAAATAAAATAGGCAAATATTAGTAAATAGGTAGGTTTATTTAAACATACATGGACTATATAAAACAGTAATAGGAATGTCTTATGTGTGGTATTAAAAATGACAGAATTAAAATACTAAATAAAAATAGCATATAAGGGGTCAGGAAGGGACAGCTAAATTATGCCATGGGTCTATTTGAGAAGACATTAAAGTGTTTAAACTTTACGTTAATGTGTTTAAAATAGGTAAGAGAACTAAAAGAACAGGTCGTATAACTTTCAAACTAATCAAGGGATAAACAATCCACATGGGATTAAAAATCAAACTTCTAAACATCTTGTAAATAAAAAATTACAATAAAAAATTAGAAATTACTTGGTCCTGAACAATAAGAATACTACTACATATCAAAATTTTAAAGGATGAATTTTGAGCGTTTTTTCTAATTGAATGAGCTGTGCATAAATGACGACTCTGCTCACCCCTGAACTGCCAGAAGTGACTATTTCTCCCCTCCATGGAACAGAATAACTTTTTCCAAAGCTCCTCCCTGAATCACAAGGAATCCCTCCCCCATAAATTCTAGACTCTTGACGACAGGAGAAGAGACCCTTAACCATGGAGAAAAATATTTCTCAGAGTAAGACCTTGAGGGCTGGCTTGTGTTTCTAGGCTAGTTCTGCCTACAATATCCACATAAACGTGTAGAAAAGAATTCTTGTAACTTCAGGGTTCTAAAGAACCAAAGAAATGGAGCTATCTATTTGTGGACTATGTATTCTTTTCCTGTGTACAGGCTCTTAGTAAACAACCATCCTAATTTAAAAGTTTATGTCTGTACTCCTTATTTCAATAACATCTTTCTTTAGAAGTGAAAATAGCACATTAAACCTAGGATAAATAATAGAAGGAAAAATTAAATATAACAAAATAGAGAATATACAATAAAAATAAACAACAAAGCCAATATTTGGTTCTTTAAAACAGCAGTACTCAACCTTTTTGGCACCAGGGACTGGTGCTCCTATGATAATCTAATGCCTGATGATCTGAGGCGGTGATGCTAGCGCTGGGGAGCGGCTGCAAATACAGATGAAACTTTGCTTGTTTGCCTGCCACTCACCTCCAGCTATGCAGCCTGGTTCCGTAACAGGCCACAGAACTGTACCAGTCCATGGCCAGGGGGATTGGTGACCCCTGCTTTAAAACAACTAACACATAAGGGAAGTACAAATCAAAACCACAATGGAATACCACTTCACACTCATGCCTGTGTTTCCTCTGTCTGGATTGGTCTCTTTCCCCTCACACCCCATTGTAAATATGCTCTTTTTGGTCTTGCCACAATCACCACCTTCCCAGTGAAGTCCTCTCTTAACGTTTTTTGGGTAGCCCTTCCTGGAAGATAACCTCCCAGGTAACCCAGAGCTGCTCTCTGCAGAAAATTTTCAACAACTTTCTCTTCTAAAACAGGAGTGTAGTATCACCTTATGTTAATTTCTATAGCACAGTCTTTATTTTTGCCCTACTTTATTAAATTTTTTTCTTTCATAAATCAAGCTGCTAAGTACTAATAAAAGGTATATGCTTAATTTTTTTTAACCTTTTTATATAATTACCATATGATCCAACAATTCTGCTTGTGGTTATACACCCAAAAGAGGTGAAAGGGACTCAAAGAGATATTTGCATACCCATGCTCACAGCAGCATCATCCACAGTAGCAAAAAGGTAGAAGAAACCCAAGTGTCCATAGATGAATGAATGAATAAACAAAATGTGCTGTCTACATGCAATAGAATGTTAATCAGCTTTAAAAAGGAATAAAATTCTCACACATGCTACAAAACGGATGGACCTTGAAGACATGGTAAGTGAAATAAGCCAGTCACAGAAGGACAGATATTTCATGATTCCATTTATATGAGGTATCCAGAGAAGTAAAATTCATAGAGACAAAGTGAAATGGCAGTTGCCAGGGGCTGGTGGTGAGAGGATGGGGAGCTGGTTTGAATCTCTGTTTGGGAAGATGAAAACATTCTGGAGATAGATGGTAGTGATGGTCACGCAACAAAGTGAATGTATTTACTGCCACAGAACTGTACACCCAAAATGATTAAAATGCTAAATTTCACGTTATATATATTTTACCACAAAAAAACTCCCCAAAAAAGAAATAAAAAAAACTAACAAAGTAGATAAAATTTCTCATAAAACTACTCAAAAACAAGAAGGGTGGGTGGATGGGGGACAAATAAACAATATTAGGAATAAAGAACAATAATAACTCAGATGCAGCAGCAATTAAATATAAGAGGATATTATGAACATATACATATTCTTTAATGGGAACATTGGAAAAATATTAATTCTCCTTAAATTTATCTATAGAGTCAGTACAATTATAATCAAAATTTCCAATAGAGTTTTATAGAACTTTATAAGCTGATTCTAGATGTATGCAGGAGAACACAATGCTAAGAATGTTTGTGACATTTCCATATTGGTCTTACCCTTCTAGATATTAAGACAAAATCAGAACAATTAAGACTGTAGAAAAAGTTAAAATTTGATCTTTCCTTCACACCATACACTAAAATCAAGTCTAGGCAAATTAAGACTTAAAAGTGAAAGGAAAAATGAATACAACTTTTAGAAAACAGCATGTAGGAAACTATAATCTCAGAGGAGGGAAAGATTTCTTAAAAAGACACAGAAAGCGCAGACAACTAAAGATCGATAACCTCGACTACATTAAAATAAACGACTTTGGTTCTTCAAAAGACAACAAAAAGAGCAAAATGACAAGCCAGGAACTGGGAGAATATTTTTGTAATTTTTATAACAAAAAGGATTAATATCTATAAAATAGAATGAACTATCATACATTTAAAAAGAAAACACACACACCAAAAACAAATAAACCAATAAAAAAATGAGCAAGAACCAGTCATCACACAGAAAATTAATGGTCAATAAATATATGAAAAAAAAAAAACACTCAACTTACATAGAAAAGTACAAATTTAAAATATGTGGAACTGCAGATAGATTTGTGAATTTGTAGAAAGACTGAAGACAGATTGGCATACCTGGTTAAGCTGAGCATACACATGTCCTATTTCCAGGAGCAATGGATCTGAAGTGGTCTTCAGGCCACATGGCATTAGCATCTCTGGAGAACTTGTTAGATATGCAAATTATCAAGCCCCACCCCAAATCTACTAATAAAACTCCAGTGGTAGGACCCAGCAGCTTGTGTTTTAACAAACCATCCAGGTGATTCTGATGCTGCTAAAAACTGACTCATGCAAAAAGATATCCACAGAATTGCTTTCATTACAAAAATGAAGAAACGTACATGTCCAATCATAGGAGGGGTAAACAAAGAATAAAATATAACTCAAAAAAGGGAATAAACCAAATTTGTGCTCATTAACGGAAGACTCTCAAAAACACGTTGTTTAATAAGCAAGTCATAAGAGAGTATACATATTATGATTCTACTTACATGAAGTAGAAAACTAATAATATGTCGTTTAGAGATAGAGACATTAAAACTATAACAAAAAAATGAGAATTAATCCAAAATTCAGGATGCCTTGGGAGGGAAGGAGGCAGAGGGGGATATATGCTTGGGGAAGGGCCCAGTCTCTAAGACACTTATTGGTAATGTTCTGTTACTTTACTAGATGACAGATGCGGGACTGTTTGTGTAATTTCTATATACATTATATACATTCACATTTATATGTAAACTGTGAGAGACAGTGTAGTCTAGTGGTTAATAGCATGAAAGATGAAGTCAGACTGCCTGAGCTTAAATCCTGGTTCTGCTCCTTCAATACTTTTGACCTTAGGGAAGTATTAATTCAGTGCCTGAGCCTCCTCAATGTAAAGTAGGGGTTCCAACGGTACTGACCTCATACACGTATGTACATAAAACGAAGTGTCTGCTATATAGTAAGCACTAATGGGTATTTGTTATTATTCTGGTTTTTTGCTATTTTTGTATGTTTTGTATATTTCACAACAAAAATTTCCTTCAGGAAAAAAGTGAAAAATGAAGCTAGACGCTTCCTCGAATGGTTTGATTTAATTTTACTCAGGTGCAAAGGAATTGATGGTGCTGTAATTAAAGATTCTTCTATTTAAATTTGAATGTATTTCTCTCCTGTTGAGTTTTTAGTTTTAATCTGTTTTATATCCTGCTTGTTAACAACATTCTTATGTTGATTTTTCTTTACTGTGATTATTTTTATAAAGCTTTGCAAAGCCAGCTGGCAGGTATGAGTGAAAAGGCACCTCACACTTTTTTTTGAATATCTCCAAGCTGGCCTGTTCTTGCTCACCAGCCTATCTCTCTCTCCATGGCAACAAATCTGCCCTCCAGGGAGTGGTAACCTATGGGCAGTGTTATCACTGTGAGGGGGAATGCCAGGTCAAAGCAGGCTCCCGGGGTCCTGAGGACTGTTACCTACTGTGACAAGCAGGGCATACAGCGCTCTCCATGGCACAAACAAGGCAGGAAGGAAGAAGGTTTTCAGTCCGCCTTTCAGGGAAGATGGCAAACCACAGCCCGAGGATGAGCCCTGTATCAGACAGATGAAAGAGTTGAAAAGAAAAGCTACAAGATGAGCGGTTTTACTGTTAACATGTAGAATATCAGGCAGGAGGTCAGAAAAATTCTGGTTGGTTTTTGAGATATTAAGATGGTCGGAACTTAGTGGCAGAGGTATTCTTCTTTGCCAAATAACTCCCATTCAGATTCATTCATTTGGGAAATGTTAAGGAACTATTTTATGAGGCAAGACCTGCCAGACACTGGGGAAGAATCTGAAGAAAACAGACCTGGTACCTGCCCTCTTGGAGTTTAAAGTCTAGAGAGGGCTACAGAAGCATAAGGAAGTTACAGTGTGAGTGATTAAAGCGAGAAGCCTAACCTTCAGCAAAGGATGTCCAAATGTCAACTTGTACAATAAGTATAAGCCAGGCAATTGGTGTTGGCGGGGGAGGGGTGGGGAAATTGGAGAGGGAGAACGTGGCGCATTCAGTGTGGCTGACTGGGTTTAGCTTGTGCGTCAGTGAGTGAGGTGTGAGAGGTAAATGGGCCAGATCATGTCAGACCTTATGAACTCACAAGATTAATGAATGTGAAAATTAGTTGTAGGAAAGGAAGTCTATGATAACGATACAGAATTTATGTGATTCGTTCACTCTGATCCCAAATCAGAAAACATTATGTACAATCTGATGGCAAAAACATGAGACGTGGATTGTTTCTCTACTCCTATGTGTTCCTTAGTAATTTAAGCCATATTGGAAACTTGGAGAAACAATTTCAAATGCATGACTTAGGAATTATATCAAATGATGTTCTCTTTCATGTGTGATATATTTGCACATATCTGTGTGTAATTTGGAAGGAGAGCACCACACTCCTGCCCTGGCTTAGTATGGCTTCTGGGGAGGCCCGTGTCCCAAAAGCCGTGGCAGGGGGTTGCCTGAAGGTGCCCTCCCAACGGGGAGCAGTTCTGATCTTGGCATAAAAAATAGAAATGCGAGTGAGAGTCATTTATCCTACTAAAGTTTAGCCTAAATTCTAATTTCTGTGATGAAGAAAGACCCACTGTAATTACAGAGTCTCTCTGAGTCCTTCATTGGCCAGAAGGATTCATTTCTCCCCAATTAACCCAGGACCACAGGTTTGTTTATTGAATCATGGGAGTGGGGGTTCCTGGGTCTAAGCCTGAGGAGGTTGACCAAACGAGGTCAGCCTGTTGTTTGACAGAAAATGAGAAAGATGTACTCTCCAGGGTGGGCAGCCTGAGACAGAAGAAAGACCACAAAGCAAGTGAGAAGAACAGCAAAATGTTTCATCATCTGAGGTTTTGAATGGGCCTGTTTGACTCTGAGTTTTACCAGGTTTGCCCAGTTTTGTCTAGAAATTTGGGGAAGAAAGGGGCTGAGCTTTAGCCCTGTGATAGGCAGGACTTTTGGGTTTTGCAGTTTGGTTATTTGGCTTTTATGTTATGTGTAGGTTTCTTTCTTTTTCTTTTTCCTCTTAGTGACAGCCATTCTCAGCTGTCAGCATTGTCTTCCTCTGATGACATCGTTCCCAGTAAGAAATTTAAAATAGCATCGCTCCCTCCAGAGTGTGTTGAGAGAAGAGATGATTAGCATAAAGATGTTTGCGAAGTTTTGACCCTCACACCATCCTCTCAGGCAGAAATGGGTAAAAATTAGCTGTATGATCTTCCTGACCCCAGTGTATTTTATTAAGTCCTTTTGCTGTTCTGAACTGTCTTGACGAAGGAGCTAGAAAATTAAAAGGAGGCTTTGTGGACAAGCCAGAATGTAAGTGTGGTAGGGTTTTCTTTTCTTTCTTTCTTTTTATTGGAGTTTGCCCTGAAGTGTAGCAGTTCTGTGAATCCTTTGTAGGGTCATGAAATGAACTGTTTATAGGAAATATACCAAGCCAAATTTCTAGAATAGGGATGTTAGAAGTCAGGGAGGCTGAGATGCACAAACCTATATAGTTCTCTATAACTTCAGTAAAAACTTCTTTGAGGCATAAAGATCCTGCACATTTTGCAGAGGGTACTCAGAGAAAGACCTGGAAGGGCTTTTTTGAGGCAAAATATCCGGGATCGACTATCCTCTCTGTAAGGCTGGAGGTTTGGGGGTGGGTCTCCTGAAGAGAATATTCAAAATGAAGGCAAGTATGTAAACACTCAGAGAAGTGTGATATTGTCAGGAATAAATTCATATTACTAAAGGGAAAGGGTGTGGGTAAAGCCACGAGGAACTAAGGACAAAAGAACAGTTAACCAAACATGAACGTGTGGCATGGACTCACAGTCCCAATACCTAGGCAAAACTTTGCAAGCTTTGCTACCCGGTCCTTTATTTCTCCAAACCTGTCTGGAAATCTCATCTTTGTAACTTGGACCCGATGACCCTCAGTCCCCCTGCCATGACACTCAAGGGTCTTATTAATGGGACATTAAGCCTGTAAGTACCATATACTGTAAACTCTGTAGAGCATTCCCTAATGAGAGAAGCCTTCTTGATGGTCGTATTCTGAATGCTGTTCTTCACATCCATGCTCTCTGTGGCTCAGATAACTGTGTGCCTTCATAAGAAGAGAGTAATCAGTGGAAAGTTAATAGTAAAACACTCACCAACACTCAACAGCAAGAGATACTAATGTAGGTATTAAATGCTACTTTGCATTACATGGATAATATGAAATTTATTTTGGCAAAAGACAGAGGTTCTTTTTATGAAATTGTTCTGTGAGTTAGCTGAACTAATTTCTGCCAGCACCATGCTTTTCAAAAATTATGCCTCATATGCAAAAAGGAAGGGCTTCCCCACCCCACCCTACCCCACCCCCACCCATCAATTACAGGTCTTACAAACAAATTCATGTGTGTTCGATCTGGTGTTTGAAGACTAGATCAATGTTTAGCATATTCAGATTCACAGGAATTTAAAAGTCAGCTTGTGATCCTGTGCATGACAGCCTCGGAACTGTACATGGCCAGGCACCATCTTGCCTCAGTGCTATTTATGTGGCAGTTGAAGCAGAGCTGTGTGGCCACTTAGTTGCTACATCAGGGCATTTTAAAGGGCTTGCCAAGGATTGAGAAGGAAGTGGTCAATTATACCCCCTCATATTGAAATGTTGCCGTCTGGGCTTCAAACTAAAATAAACACGTACCACCTAAAAAACCAGGGAGCTGGTGCCAGCGGGCAGAGAGGTAGACAAGGCCTGGTGGGCATTCTTACTCTTTCCTGCGGTGGGGGGAGGGGCTCTCCCCAGTCTGTGACCTTGTACCTGCTGGCACACAAACCCCTGAAGGCCACAGCGACAGTGTGGGCAGACGGCAGCTGTTATTATTCCAGTGTCTCAGTGTATTCTGCACACACCTTGGATGTGAGCAGCTTCACTGGCTTCAGAGCAGGGCAAGGGACGTGTGTGGCTCAGCTCCCGGCAGTGAGCCTAAGACATGCCTCTTCCAGGATGAGTTGCCAGGGTCTGAGGTAACAAAGAGCCCTCTCCAAGTCCTCTCCCACACCCACCCACTACAGATCCAGGCCAACATTCCGAAGCTTGGGAGAGCTTTTCTACCTCTTAAATCTAAGGGCCTGCTCTGAATGCAAAGAGGATTCCTCCTCCTGTTCCCATCACACTCTATTACTGCAGGGCATCGGCAGATGGAGGCTGCCTTTTATATGCAAATATTTGGAACCCATTAATTCCCCAGTTCCTGCCACCTACCTTCCTTCTTGTAAGGCCCTGTTGGTACCATCCAAATGGCAATAGAAGTTCCCACCCAACTGGAACTATTAAAGACTTTAAGGCAAGGTTACAGCCTAAGGCCTGAAATAGACTTATTTTTGACACTCCAGTGCTGATTCAGATGGCTACTGGGAAACAAGACTCTACAAGATGTGGATGATTTAAGGCAACACTCTTGGGGAGGGGAAAGGCATTTTATGTCTAATGAGGAAAATGACAGCTTTCGTTTACTGACCCCTGACCAAGTGCCGGGCACTGTGCTGAATGCTTTATGGAAGGATTTTGTTTTTTCCTGGCAGGAGGTCTGCATTGTCATTATTCCAGATTTACATGAAAGAAAAGAGAAGCTCTTAAGAGGCTGAGGAATTTTTCCAGAACCACCCATCTGGGTCGTGGTAAAGCCAGAATTGGACCCTAGGCAACCTAACCCACCCTCTGAGCCCTTTGAATGCTCCACTGAAGAGGTGAAAGAACTCAGAGCTGCCATAGAAATGGCAAGGACAGCAGAGACAATTGAGGATTTATCGGGTCCCCTTCCACCCTGACATTAGAGTCAGGGGTTGTCAAAGGAGCTTCTGGCCTTCTCATAGTCCTTCAGCCCCTCTTCCTTTCTTTGTTTTTCTTCCCTTCCCTACTGGCCTTTCTCTGCTCCCTCTCCCTTGGAGCCCGAGGAAGCCTCTGAGCCAAGCCCTGTGAAGTTTGCCAAATCAGATCCCTCCCCAGCAGCCATTTCTTTCAGCAGAGCTTTGCTGATCAATATTGAAAGCTTCAGCCAGAGAAGAAAAATGTTCTCAAAATACAAAACTTGTCTCCCAGGGAGACTCTTCATTAGGAGAGAGGGAGTACTTCAGACTACTCCAGCGGTCCTCTAAAGCGGTCTGACCAGGCATTCTGAATAAGGCATTCAGTAACGGCCCTCCGCTGCCCGACACCCAGCTTCCAGAATCGCCAGGCTCCTTAGCCTGCCTCACAGTCCCGGCTGGTGTATCGTGGAATCCACTTCCCTTCCACTGCCTTTAGCTGCACCATATTTTTCTTTGCTACTCTTATGTATTTTGAACTTATATTTCACATTTTAACTAAAATTTTCTCTTGCTGCTCCCTGCACCCCTCAGTCTATGGCATGTGTATACCCTTGTGTTCGGCCTCACTACCACAATCAAAGAGCCTTCCTATTTTACTACTATATCAAGCAGTTTCTTTCACTGTCACTAAACCAGGCAGTCTTTGTCAGGTGGAAACTGGAGAACAAAATGAGAAAGAGAAGTTTTTTCCCTCCAGAGGAAGTTGTTTCTTCTTGTACCAGTCTTTATATAAAGCAGTCCTGACAGAAAGTGACCTTGTTAACGGTTTCATGCCTGGGGTAAGTTGGCCCTGGAATATGGCTGCTAATGAGCTCTAAAATGGCCACCAGCCTGGATGGATATTGGAGCCAGGGCAAAAACCTCTAAAAGTTGGGTTCCTGGGGTTGTGTTGAGTTGCTCAGTTTATGAGGAAAGCTCCCTGCAAGAAGCCTCATTTTACCCATTTCTTATTTCATGTCAATACTGGGTCTCCTGTAGCACAAAAGAGACGTCAGGAAACTGGCCCTGGAGTTCAAGTGCACTATTAAGTTATTGAATGCAGCATCTAATCTATCCCTTCAGTTGTCTATGTAGACTACTCTTTTAAGGTGGGGTAGGGGGAATAACATTCACTAGAGAAGCCTAACAAAAGCTGTGTGGAGGAATCTAAGCTCCTGGCGACAATGTTGGGACAAGAAGGCCTAGGAATTCTCCCTAAGCTTACTGCTCAGGTCAGGGCTGTCCTTCCCCGAGGCAAATGGTACCCAGATAATGGCTAGAAGCTGGCAAAACTGAAGTTCTGAGAGGAGAGGGGAATGGCTAAGTAGGCCCACCACACAGTAAAAGTGTGAAGCAAAACCTCACACCAGTCCTGTGGAATGGAGACCTTAAGCCCAGAAATTAATAAAACATGTTCTAGGACTGGGAAAACCCATATTGTCCCCCAGTAAAGGCAAACTTTCAAATCTCTGTTGGTAACATAGGGCACACAGTGTTTACTGTGTTTAAGCCCTACTGAAGAGAAGCTAATATCTTACCTTAAACCCACCATGAGAAAGACTAATTAGACACAATGGCACCTTCCCTCCAGTCTTTCCCCCACCTCCATCCCAAAGTCTAATAGGACAGTTTGAGAGAAACTTCAAACATGTGCAATAAAATCAGAATGTGAGAAGAGGTAGATTTGGGGGGAAAAAAACAAAATAGAAATTTACAATGGTGAAAAATATGTCATTGAAATAAAGTGACTCAATGAATGGACTGAATAGTAAACTGCTGAAGAAGGAATAGGTGACTTACGACATATAACAGATAAAAAAGAAAACAAAAGAAGCTGAAATCTGGAGGGTAAACTAAGATCTAATAGGAGTTTATGGAAAAATATAAAAAATGCAGGGGAGGCAATATTCAAAAGTTCATGACTGAGAATTTTCCAGAATCAAATTATCTTCTGAGTCTAAAGAAGTAAAATTAATTTCCAATCACGATAGATAAAAAGGAATCCTCATTGTTATGTCTTACTGGGACTTAATACTATCAACAACCAAACAAAAAATTTAAAAGCTACCAGTGAGAAAAGATATTTACTTACAAAGAAACAATACAAGTCAGACTTCTCCTCAACAAAAGAAGTCAGAAGTAAATGGAATATTATCTACTAACTGCTGGAGAAAAATAATTGCCATTCTAGCGTTCTATACCCAATAAAGCTATCACCGAAGGTTAAAGGCAAAAATAAAGAATTTTGTGGTCCAAAGACTGGAAAAGTTTATCTCTCACAGCCAGCCCCTTGTTAAGAGAATTACTAAAAATGTACATCAGTAGAAGAAAATCAAATCTAGAAGGAATGGATTTCAAAAAGCAAATAAGTTAGTATGTTGGTTTCTTTATATAAGTATAAGTTATGAATGATAATAGCTAATAGAGTCTTAAAAACAAGGTGAAATTAAAGTAGGTAGTAACATGGAAGATGAAAGAAGGCATCCTAAGATCCCTTTATTTTCAGGACGAGAAAATGATAACTCATGTATTAAAAAATTTATGTCAACTGTAATTGAAAAATAAATTTAAAAAATTTTAAGCATAACTTCATAAAGAACAGAAATAGTACACTAACACTTCAAAACCAGTAAAGGGAGAGAAAAAGTATTAAAGAAAGCTATCAACCTAACAGGAATGAAGGAAAGAAAACATAATAAATAGAAAATACAAAATTAACTGTGTATGTCTTTTTCTATGTATATTTGTAATGGCAAACACAGATTTAACTTACATCTTAATCACTATAAGATTAGATTTTATTTTAATTAGCCACATATCACTAATGCAATACATTTTAAGTAATATAAAGTTTAGAAGTCCTACTCTGCCTTGTGAATTTTATTGAAAAATATTAGGGTGAGAAGGTAGCTTTGAAAATGACTATGATTTCTTGCCTAAGAGACTGGAGATACCATTAACTAAGGATGATAGATGGGAACGATCCACCTTGGAAGTGAAAATAAGTTAACATTTATTGACTTCTTCCTAAGTCTTAACTGAGCTCTATGGAGGAAATCAAGAGGGAACACTAGAGAGAAGAATTTGTACCATGTGTCATGGAAGCCCAGACACAGGAGGGAAACTTGAAGTATGTAATGGCAGGGAAGCTCCACAAGGAAAGACATGAGACCAAGGGTAAAGAGGATGGTCAGCAGTATCTGTGCTGGGGAAAAGGTGAACAGACTGAGTATGGAGAAGAAGCCTTTAGGTGAAGCTTTTAGAGGACACATTAGTCGGGTGTTGGGCCCACTGCTAAGAGATTAAGGAAAGAAATGGGAAGTAAGAAATGGGAAGTAAGAAATTGAGGGAGCTGGAATGGATTTCTCAAGAAATTCAACACCAAAGGGAAGACAGAATAGATGGAAAGAGAAATGTAGGCTCAAAGGAAGTTATCTTGGAATAGGCAATAACCATTTTTAAGAATAAAAACTTAATTTTCTAGAAGTGAGGAAACTCACTTCCCCGAAGTGAGGAAACCATCTTTTCTAGGTGACTTAATGCTGCTTTTTAAAACACCAAAGCTAATTTTGGCCATTTAAAATGACTGTTTTAAATACCCAGTCACCAGCAATAGCAATATCAGGGTGGTCTCTTGCCTTTATGAATGATACTCTTTCATGACTTAAAACCAGTTGACGTTGTTTAACCTTGATCCCTCGGTCATTGCCCCTTGACTGCAGGACCTGTTAAGGCCTGTATGCCGCTAGACTAGCCACAGGGGCTGTTTTGAATTCTATCTATCTATCTATCTATCTATCTATCTATCTATCTATCTATCTATTGACTGACATCTTTGAATATCTTTTTTACTGTCAGCCATCTTTTCCCATAACTTGCCATAGTTTTTTTTTATGTCTAGTCTGCTCATGAGCTGGGTTAAGTTATGTTCAGCTCTGACAGATGAATCTACTCTGTATATTGACTCAGCCAGGTTCCTGAACTTGAAAGGCTAAGGTGCAAACCCTGGTCAATCGCTAGGACAATAAACACTCTGATATTCCTGGTAGCCTTTCCCTATGTGGTTATAGCTCAGATATACCATTTAATATAAAACCAAGAGTAACCTGGGGTAAGCATCTGAGAGGCCCTTCTTAATGTAGTAGATGAGCTGAGTGCAGTATGTGAATTTGGGAACATTTATTTGGCTCTTTAGGAGGTTTGTTTATTTCCTGATCCCAGAGAGGGCTGACTGGCTGTATCTACCCTCAAGTGTAACTTTTAAGATGCCTGCCTCAAAGCTGATAATTCTCTCAATACCGCTAGAAAAAGGGGATGTCTTTCCTTCCCACTTACCATCTATCCTCCAAGAAGAAAAGCATTTATTTTGTTATTAACTTTAATAGCCTCTGCTCTGCAACCTGTAGTGTGTGCTACACCTCTGTCTGCTACCTCCACTGTATGAGTAAGTAGACTTGAATTTCAAAGACTCTATAACCTGGAATCTTAACAATCCTGAGACTATTTGCTGTAGACCCTGGTCTTAAATAATGTAATGATGGGGCTAGATGCAGGTCTCTTTTAACATGAGAACTGGTAAATTCATAAAGGGTTTTAACAGAAGAAATGGAGATTTCTGGTGTTCTGAATCCTGCAACTCACAGTTCCAAAAACAAGTAGGGAAGGGCCACTAGTAATATCAAAGTGGTCTTGTGTTAAAGGCCCAGAGGCTGTCTTCCAAGAGGCCTTCCTTACAGGGTGACCTTTATTATCTTGGTGATTTACCAGAGTCTGGCTTTTAGCTTTTCAAGTTCAAAACTCATTCAATCAATATACAAAGAACAGATTCATTGTCAGAGCTTGAATCGCCTTAACCAAGCTTAAATATTGATCTGCAAACCAAAATGCCAGTTTACATTTATACAGAAAAATATAACTGACTGATATCCTTAAAGTACAAATGACTAGCTCATGCTTTCCCTGAAGGGAGGCCTACACAGGGAGGCAGATCATAATCAGGTTATTTGGTGAACATACAATCAGAATAAAAGTGAATCATGTTTAATGACACAAGCTAAGAGAGTAATTCATCCATGCTAAATATGGTCCTCCCAGTGGAACTAAATTTCTTTGAAGTCTGTCAGCTAAGACTCTCTGTCCTGATCAGTATTTGGATAGATACCTAATAATGTTTTGTCTCATTTTTTTAATGCTTCAAGGCTAGCCTAGGCCCATATCCACCCAAATCACTTCCCATATTAGTCTTTCTCTAAATGTTAATACTTTTCATCAGCTTATAGCATATAGTCATTCTTTTGTTTAAGGGTACAGTTTAAATCTCAATGATCAACCTTATATTCAAGTTCATGGGAGATCCCTCACTGTACTTAAATTGGTCAAGAGGAGAATGTGGCATTGATAAGGATGGGTAGAGCAGCTTACCCACACCAAGACTTATCAGTCATTTACTCATAAAACCACATTTTTACTATGTTCCTATGCTACTTGTATATCATTAACATTTTTCTTTAACTGCTTTTAAAAAACAAAATTTAAAAGATTTACCCCTACCATAAATGGGAAATGATTCTCCTTTGTCCTAAAAGGAATGTAGTCCTAAAAATAAACATACTGAAAGTAAAAGCTCTTATTTTTCCCATGTACTTCTTTAGCTGGACACTGTTTGCCAGGGGAAGCCTTGAGCCTGAGCAGATCCATGCTAACCATACAGTAACACCAAACTGAGACTTTCTCCGTAACATCATCAAAAACCTCAAAAGAGGGCTGAGCAATGGAAAAATTTAGGATGTTATTTATCTCGTATCTTGTTCATCTACCATCTAAAAAATAATTTACATTAGGCATCCCATATTTGGGGAAACAATGACCTAGGCTTTTTGAGACTTTAAGGGTATCTGAAAACTATTTACAGGCTATAGTGATGCCTCCATTCTAGCCTTGCCTGACCCATTATTTTACCTGATGCTGCACCAATGGTCTCATTTCTGCTTTTCCCTGCACAGGTACACACTAGCAGCTCAAGACTTGGTGATGCGTGCTCGTGGTGTCCTGAAGGACAGAGGATGGCGGATATCTAATGACCGACTGGGCTCAGGAGATGACATTTCTGTATATGTCATTCCTTTAATACATGGAAACAAACTGTCATGAAAACGGCCCAGGGGACTGGAAGAACAGAAGAAAGCTGGGATGCCTCTTGGCAGGGCAGGGTGGGAAGTGCCTCCCCGGCAGCACTCCAGGTGATACCACTCTCTTCCCAGCCCAGGTGGGGAGTCTGCTGCCAAAAGGCCTCTGGCTGTGCTTCAAGAGGATCCTTAGCTTTCAGTTTCCTCTTCAGTAACAGGTCTGGATACTCAACAAAAGCAAAACATAAAGGCTGCTACTGAGTGTTGTATTTCTTTTGGTTCCTTTAATAGGCCTCCTAGGTGGCCACTGCCCATTTGGGGCACACACAGTCATATTTATTTTATCTAGAGTAGCTGGGGCAGCCATTTTCAGGTGTAACTGGCAGAAGACTCTTCAGCCTATCAAGCTGCCAATTTCTCTACAGGTTAAAGTGCTGCATTAGAAAGTTGGGGATCACGCCTCAGGAAGTGTGAGCGTCCACCTTCCAGTAAGCCTGAGATTCATTTCAGGGAATGCCGTGTGTGTCTATCTCTATTTTTTCTTGATGACGATGGGTGAGGCAGGGATCTGGCAGGGCGGGGAGAGATGGAGCAGCATTCTTTTAATCTTAATTGTTTCCCTTCCATAGAACAGGCCTGGGACTTTCCAATTCCTTGATGAGGGATTTGTGTGTCAAAGTCCAGCCTGGGCTGTCCCCATATTCTGTAGCCCACACCACCCAGGCAGCCATCTGGAGTGGTGCCTTGGCTAGCAGAGTGTTGTCTGTTGTGTAATAATTTGTTCCCAAGTTGAATTTTCTCACTAAATCAGTGTTTTCATGAAATTTTGGGTGTTTCTTTGGACCAATAGTTCCTCTATTGTCTTCAAGTGTCCCCCTTACGTGGCTCGAGATTTCTGTTTCTGAGCCTGGGTTTTTATTTCTGAAATGTTTCCCCTGCCTCCACCTCCACTGTGCCACAGGGACACAGGTAAAGCAGTGTTTAGTAGAGCAGTACAGGAAGTTCCTTTTATCAGTTCACCATACCGCATTTCAGGACTATCCATTTTGGATCCAAATTCCATGGACTGTGACTGTCCCCAAGCCTATGCCAAACAACATGTAAGTGTCGGTCTGTCAAGGAGCAGCAGGTCTGCTCCTCACCATCTTTGAACAAGGCCCACTCAGAATGGCCTTTTAAAAAAACAATTTGAATTGGGTTGATTGTCCATTCTCATGCTGTATGCCTGCTCCTTCTCCAGGAATCATATCCCAGCCACCCATTTCTCACTGTCCTCCACCTCCAAGTGTTCCTCACAAGTGCAGCCGCAGCAGAAGCAGTAGACAGATCAGATCTACGTGCTGCTGTACTGCCAGGAGGAATTGCAAAATAGATATTTAAAATCACTTCTCTCTCTCTCACCGCTTCTCTGCATTGGGGGAACTTATAGAGCAAAGTCCAATGACCGAGTCTTCTTCCTGCAGAGCTCCTATGGTATCGTCGCCATGCTGACAGCTTTTGGTAATTAAAAGATTCTTCCCACTCAGTGAAGGAAAGGGTCATTGGTGTGATCCCCACAGATGCTGGAGAGCAAATTCTAGGTCTCATGTTTCTTTGAATCCCTTTCCCAGAGGAGAGGAACCTCTGGGACAGTTAATTGCCTACATTCCTAGAGTGGTAGTATTTTCTTAGGAATAGCCTGGAGCCTTCATACTCAGGAATGTGTCCATCACACAGTGTGGAAAAAAGTACTTGGGAATTTAGCCACCAGGTCGTTGCCCAAATGTTGCCTGGGAAGAACTGGACTACAACCTTGCCAGGAGTCCTCTTCATCTGACAGCTTCCCTACTCTTTTGGTAAATCTCAGCTACCCCAGTCATCTCTGTGAAGATAAGTTCATGGTAAACTATTTGTTTCTCTGGCAGAATTTGAAGCCATGGGAAAACATGCAGACATCGTACAGCAGTGTGGTCCATTTTTCTGTTCCTGCTCTGACTCTCAAAGCCATATACAAACTGGAACCTTGAGAAAGTTTTCCTTGGAGGACTCTGAGCCACTAGCTTTAGGAAGCTGTTCTCACAAGCAATCACCTCTGTCCCGTGTTACCTTTAATCGAGCTTCTTCCTGCAGAGGTTCTGTGCTATCATCGCTATCTTAATGCCTTTCATTTATTTTCTTTCCTGAGCTTCTCTCTGGGCCCTACCTTGAGCTTCTGTAGTTTTATTTGAGCCACCAGAGTGAGTCTGGATGTAGATGGCACGTAGATGTCATGACAGCCTTCTACTCATTAATTCATTTACTGCCAAGGCATGTCTCAGGAAAAACTCCGGAACCTCCTTATTCAATTTGTCCTAAAGTCTTGAGCATTTAGTCCTACTAGTTTTAGTTAGAAATGTACCTAGGAATTCTTTTCATAAGCCCCTTTGGGTGGGAAGATCTCAGTAGCAAGCTGAAGCCATGATTCTATATTTGGGAAATGAGAAAACTACAAATGAGGTGAATAAATCAAATGCTCTGTGCATTGAGCTTACTTACTAGATTTGGCTTTGTTTTTTACCCAGACCCCACATCATTCCATCCAGGGCAGTAACTGTGTCTACATAACAGGTTGGCCATTGGAGCATTCCATGAAAAGGTCAAAAGACGACATACTCAAAATTCTGCCAAATATATTTATATGTGGTTCCGAAATCTTTTGTATCTGAGTTGTAGCCAAATCTGCTTGTCCTCACAGCCTCAGAGGAAGTCTTGTTTAAAAAAAGTTTTCGATTTCTAGTCAAGTCTTTATTGTTGTTTTGAAGTGTGTGTGGCCACTCCCTTCACAGTGAAAGGCTCTTTCGGTTCTCAATCTCATTGGGCTGGCCCCTGCTCTTTAGTATACTTGGTGACACTCTCTTCCTTAAAAGAGAGCAAACTGACACTCCATCCACACTCTTCAGCATCTTCCCAGGCAACAACCAAACCTTTGTTCTTGTAACACCTGAAATCAGAGCAGTGCCAGCAGTAAAGAGGTGGTGATATGCTGCAGTGGTTGTGCTTATATAACTGCTATTCTTGAGGTGAGAGGGGAGAGGTGGAAATGAGGCTAGGCCAAGTACTCAGCTGTCTCCTAGGACAAAGCCAAAAACAGTGGGAATTTCCACAGTATACAATTTTAGGGAATTTGGGTGTTTAATTTTTTAATCCCTAACTACTTATCTCCATGGGGCTGCATCAAGTCATCTGTGCTCACATTCTTCTAAGTATTCATTAACTTCTTGGGAAGAATTACAGCTGTGGGTAGATCCTGGTAAGCAGGGATGAGTCCCAATACCCAGCTTTGGCCTCAGATCTTAGCCATTCAGGTAGAGTTTTTGGTTTACAAAAAGGACTAGCATGGAAACACCTGGAAAAAAATCCCCTGCATCTTTAAAACTCTTCAGATTCCCCTCTTGATCTCACCTCCTTTCTCATCTTTCAATCAACTTTATTTACAAGGCCATGAGTGGTCAGTGATTTTCTTTTCACTAGTTTAAGGATCTATCCTTTCCTTAAATGGCCCAGCAGCTCCACACTTTTCAGAGTGGATATGTTAAGCTTTCGTGAGATTCTATTTTCAGTAAAGTTAGTGCTTCTGGGATACTTGGAGAAAGCAGTGAGAGTCACTGTCTATACAAAGAACAACCAGGCTGACCAAAAAGTTGCAGATCTAAGAAAATAGTAAAAATTATGTTAGGAACTTGGATTTTTGAGGACTTACAATTACAGAGAAATTTTGCAGCCTGCACACCATACATAGCCCACCTTGCTCAGCAAACTGTGATGTTGTGCGGGTGATGTGACTTATGTCTGTACACTGGGATTTTTCAAAGGACACTATACAAGCAGCCTAATCAGCCTCTTATGTGAGCACAGTGGCAGCTCTTTGTCAAATTTGAGTACCAGTCTCGGAGTACTGCACTTTCTAATCCACGATGTTATCTGTGTAAATAGCTTTAATTTTTCCTCTGTGTCTTAGATGAAGTTTTGTTCATGTAGAGACCAGGTAGACAGTGACCAAATGAGGCTGTATATGTGCTGTTGTTTTCAACTGTGATGTACTTGAAGGAGAACCTCGTGTCCTCCACTCTTCCCATCTTCCATAGTATTTTGTGTTTGTTTGGGGAGTGCTAAGGTTTAACTCTTTTATTCCTCTTTTGCCTCCATTTTCTTTGTTTCTCCTAGAGACCCAGGGAGGCCAATGGTGGAGATCATTTATAAGGAATGTATCATAAGGTCAAGGTTTCCAAAATACCCTACATACAGTGAATGAGAGGAATCTGCCTGAAAATGGTTTCAGAACCATGTACATTTATGTTTTGTGACTGTGAAACCTTGACTTTTTGTAACCCAAAAGTGAAAACTGTTTAGTAATGGGGAATCTATTTCGTGTGTGTTGAGACTTAGGTGCAATGTTCCCTAGAAAAAAGCTGAAGAAATGTATATGCTCACTGACATTTTAAAATAAAATATTATATATATGTATATAGGACACCTTTAGCAAACTTTTTTGTGTCATTTCTTTAATTCACTATGAAGTTTCTTCATATCAGGTAATAGAGTGATATGAGTATCACGACCTACTGTGGAGTTATCAACTGTGAACAGACTCAAAAGAAAATCAAAAGAGAATGGATGCCAAAACTGTTAATCTTAACAGGAATAGCCATAAAGGCTATACATTTCAATAATGCCACTAGAAAAATTACCATGGTTATTACTATCAAGAGGTATTCTTTTTATTTCATTAAGGAAAAATTGGCATACTATATTATATTAGTTCCAGGTGTACTACATAATGTTTTGATATTTGGATATACTGTGAAATGATCATCACAATACATCTACTAAACAAACATACATCACCATACTTGGTCACTGAATTTTTTTCCCTGTGATGAGAACTTTTAAGATGTACTTTCTTAGCAACATTCAGATATGCGCTACAGTATTATTAACTATAGTGACCATATTGTATATCATATCCCCCTGACTTCTTTCTTTCATAACTGGAAGTTTGTATCTTTTTATTCCCTTAACTCCTTTTGCCATCCCCCACCCTACCTCTTGACAGTCACCAATCTGTTTTCTGTATTTGTTAGTTTTTTTTATGATTCTATATCTAAGTGAAATAATACTGTACTTGTCTTTCTCTGACTTATTTCACTTAGCATAATGCCCTCAGAATTCTTTCATTTTGTCACAAATGGCAGTATTCTTTTTTTATGGCTAAATATTTGTGTGTGTGTCACATTTTCTTTATCCATTCATCCATCACTACACACGTAGGTTGTTTCTATATCTTGGCTATTGTAAATAATGCTGTAGTTAACATGGAGTGCATATATCTTTCTTTGTTAGTGTTTCTGTTTTGTTTTGATAAATAACCCAGAGGTGGGATTGCTGGATCATATAGTAGCTCTGTTTTTTAATTTTTGAGGAATCTCCATATTGTTTTTCCATGGTGGCTGCACCAATTTGTATTCCTACCAACAGAACACCAGGGTTTCCTTTCTCCACATCTTTGCCCAATACTTGTTACTGCTGGTCTTTTTGATAACAGCCATTATAACAGGTGTCAGGTGATACCACACTGTGGTTTTAATTTTCATTTCCCTGATTAGTGATGTTGAGCATCTTTTCATGTACCTGTTGGCCATCTGTATGTCTTCTTTAGAAAAATGTCTATTTAGATCTTCTACCCATTTTTTAATTGTATTGTTTTATATTTTGTATGAGTCCTTTGTATATTTTGGATTTTAACCCCTTATCAGATACAGGATTTGCAAATATTTTCTCCCATTCTGTAAGTTTCCGTTGTCATGTAGAAGCTTTTTAGTTTAATATAGTCCCACATGCTTATTTTTGCTTTTGTTACCTTAACTTTTGTTGTCAAGTCCAAAAAATCATTGCCAGGACGAATATCAAGGAGCTTACTGACAATGTTTTCTTCTAGGAGTTTCCTGTTTTCAGGTCTTACATTCAAGTCTTTAATCCATTGTTTATGAGATTTTTCTTGTTTCCTGAGGTAGGCATTTATTGCTATGAACTTCCCTCTTAGAACTGCTTTTGCTGCATCCCATGTTTTGTATGTTGTATTTCCATTTTCATTTGTATCGAGGTATTTTTTGATATCTCTTGATTTCTTCATTGACCCAACGGTTGTTCAGTACCATGTTGTTTAATCTCCACATATTTGTAAATTTTCCAGTTTTCTTCTTGTAATTGATTTCTAGTTTCATACCATTGTAGACAGAAAATATGCTTGATATAATTTTAAATCTATTTAAATTTGTTAAGACTTGTTTTGTGGCCTAATATATGATCTGTCTTGGAGAATGTTCCATATGCACTTGAGAAGAATGTGTATTCTGTTGCTTTTGGATAAAATGTTCTGTATATATCTGTTAATTCCATCTGGTCTAAATGTGTCATTTAAGACCAATGTTTATTTTCTGCCTTGATCTATCTGTTCATGTAAATGGTATATTAAAGTTCCCTATTATTATATTATCTGTTGCTCCCCATAGGTCTGTAAGTATTTGCTTTCTATATTTAGTTGCTCCTATGTTGGGTATATAAATATCTACAAATGTTATATAGTCTTTTTGGACTGAACCCTTTACACCAAGGTATTTTTAAGAGAGAGGGCCAATAACTAAGATCCTTGCTGAAGATAGTAAGAGTCAAGACTCTCCTTAGTCACTTAAACATTTTAACTACTACAAAGTGTTAGTAAAATGTACCATCTTATAAAGAAATGTAACCATAACATGTAGGATAAGACATCAAAGAATGCTAAATCTGCTTAACTCTAGAGTCCAGGAAGTTAAAATTAATCTAGAAAATATCAACACAATGGTAAAAATAATCAAAGTATTAATTCACAAGAAAGCTAAAAGTAGGCTATGGTTTATCTGAAGCTTAGTTCAGAACAGCTGACTAGACAGAAAACACTCATATTTAGAAGGATTTGGTTGTAAAATCTCCCCAGCTCTTTTCGCCTTCATTTTTACCCTCATGCTTACGATGCCTCCTCCTTGCCATTCAATAGTAGAAACTCGTGGAAAGAATGAATCCTTGGATTAGATATCTGAAGATCAAAAGGGTCTTCTAGCATTCTCTCGTGAGTAGTGCTTAGCTTATATTAGTTCTTGAAAGCTGTGGTAGATTGTCGCCAAAAGAGGCTACAAGCAATGCCTCCTATGTCTGTTCACAAATGCTCCTTTTCCCATCAAGAAGTGGTGTTTGTTTCTCTACCACTTGAATCTGGTCTGACCTGTGACTTGCTTTGATTAATAGAATAGAGAAGTGATATTCTGAGAATCCCAAGCCTAGGTCTTTAGAGGCCTTGTAGTACCTGCTTTCACTCTTGGAAGCTGGCGACCCAGCATACATCAGACTAGGTTACTCAATGAAGATAGGCCACTAGGGAGAAAAACAAAATGCCTAGACATTGGAAGTGAGGCCATCTCTGATCCTCAAGCCCCACTTGAGTCACTCTAGGTGATACCGTAAGGAGAGAGAGGTCCAGCCAGCTTTTAGTTGCTCAGGACATTTAAGCTAAAGCCAAAGACATCAAAGGTCAGAGGTGGGTCCTCTACACTGAGACCTACCCAAATTCTGGATCTACAGAGACATGAGCAAATAAAATGGTTTTTGTTTTAAGCCACTAATATTTGGGTAGTTTAACACACAGCAATAGAAAACTGAAACAGAGAACCTGGCTTGGGGATTTGGAGTAAAGTGGTTAAAAATATAAATTAAAAAGAGAAGAAAACGGCATTGAGAAGGTACATTTATAATTTGGGAAATAACCCTCCATATGGCACTTGGTAGTGTGAATGAAATGGGGGAAACCAGCTTAAAATAGCAATAATTCAGAGACTCTGATGGTTGTATTAGTATCTCAGCAAGAGTTTTCCACACCTGTACTTTTGCTTCTTCATGCAGCTTTTAATAGTCGTTATTAAGCCGGAAAAGTACAGCTATTGGAGCTATGAGCCAGGAAGAGGGAAGGACCCCTCACTTAATGATAAGACCATCCCATGTTGTACCATTTATGACCCTTGGGAGAGTTAAATGGTTCTTTGGCTCCCAAGACTGCTGCTTGAAAGTGTTAGGTTATAAGGAAAAATAAGACAATTTTTAAATTGTATGTATGCATATTTTTTAATAATTCTCATCATCATTTAAAAATTCTCATCTACAAAATACTTCAAAATTGTTACCCTCCCAGTTTTTCCTTCAATTAAGTGACAGGCCAAAGAGTGAGTTATATGTTCTAGCAATTAGTCTGTCTTTTTAATTGCTTTTTCTGTAATTAGAGCCCTGAAAAGACTGTTGCTTTCAGTTTCTCTCTCTACATTTTGTCTTGTCTTTCATTTCTGATGAGATTTTCCAGCCAGCTAACCCCATTTACTTTATTGATTCCATTTAGGCGGCCTCCGAGAGATTCAGAGTGGGATGGAGCACGAGGTGTGGACAGGGGGCACCTCAACTGCATCCCAGGGATCAGGTCTGATCGCACTGCTAGTCCAAGAGGTCCTTGGAGAGAGCTTTGGAAGGTCTGAATGCAGAGTTGGAGAATAGCACTCCTTTGACAGGAGCTCATAAATCAGAGCTTCCTATGTGACCTGCTTTTAAAATTTTAATTAACAAATCTAGTCAGTAAAAAATAAAGATAGATGAGCTGATTCAGAAAGCAGTGTTGTGAGGTGAGTGTGATGGTAGGGGGATGATTGACATGAGGATGAAAGAAAAGTGAAGTTGCAGCAGCAAAATGTCCCAAACAAAGTCATTTTACACCTTTTAAGCACTACCAGTATGTTAGTAACAAAACATCTCTAATTTAAACTAAAGAATGTGGAACCTGAAAATAGCAGTCTTAGCAGCTGTAAATTAGATATCACCTACCTGTTGAGTTTGGTCAGTGAGGAAAAAAAGTTTGGACACAATTCTGGAGAACTGTGAAATCTCTACTCAGTGTCCTAGGTGAAAAAATGAAATTTCTAATTCCTAGAAGCCCTAAACATTGGGGATATATGGCCAATCACCCAAATTGCACAGAATTTGAAGGACAATTAACATTGTGATGGTTCTCATGAAAAAGATAAGTGCTATCATTATTACACATGTCTTTACTGGAACTTCATCTACTAGGCCCACCCAAAGGTTATTTAATTCAGCAAGTGTTTTCTGTAAATGGCCAGATAGTAAATATTTTAAGATTTATGGGCCGCTTGGACTCTGTCACAACTATTCAGCTCTACTTTGTTGCATGAAAGAAGCCATAGACAATCTGAACTAGGATCTGTTCTAAAGTATTAAATGTCAAGCTTTATATCTTCTTGGTCAGAAGAATTAACTCAAGAAAATATGGCCTGATTTTGCCTTTATGGTACGAATTGAATAAGAATGTCAAACATCTCAATGAACACTAATGGCCTATCATTAAGAAAAAAAACAAAAAACAAAAAACAGGTAGGATCAGTAATTATTTATGCTGTACTGAGTTACAAACAGGAAAATTTATAAATCTGCCAGTTCTTTACTGTTAAAACAGTCTTAAAGCTTTTAACTGTAGTGGATGCATCAGCGTTGTGATAACTGTATTTCCTCAATACTAAGACACCATCAGTTATATAATCTGCCTTGAATTCAGAACAGTTAAATTTTTTTTTAAATTTCAATAAGGAAGTTAACCCATTATTTACTATACTCCAGTGAAACAGCGGGGGAAAAAAAAACATAAAACATGTATTCTATTATTCTTTATTAGGACCTATGCTAGGTACTTGAGACCTAGTTTCTTTTATTCCCTTCACAGGTAAATAGTATCACATTTTAGAAATAAAGAAATAATTTCATTCCCTTGTGATCAGAGAACATACTTTGTGTGATTTTTTATTTTTAATTTTTCAATTATAATTTACACACAATATTAGTTTCAGCTGTATAACAGTGATTAGACATTTATATAACTTACAAAGTGATCACCCCAGTATACCTATTTATTGCAATATTATTGACATTATACATATTATAATATTACTGACTATATTCCATATGCTGTACGTTACATCCTCATGACTCTGTTCATCTTGCAATCTTTACTTCTTAATCCCTTCACCTTTTCACCCATCCCCCCACCCTCCCTTCCACCTGGCAACAATCTATTTCTTCTATCAGTAAGTCTGTTTTTGTTTTGTTTGTTATTTGTTTTTTAGATTCCACATGCAAGGGACATCATATGGTATTTGTCTTTCTCTGTCTGACTTATTTTACTTAGCGTAATGCCTTCTAGGTCCATCTGTATTATTACAAATGGCCAGCTTTCATTCTTTTTTATGGCTCAGTGATATTCCATTGCACATATGTACCACCTCTTCTTTATCCATTTATTTATAATAGACACTTAGGTTGCCTCCGCATCTTGGCTGTGAATATAGGAGTGCATATATCTTTTACAATTGCTGTTTGGGGTTTCTTTGACTAAATACCTAGAAATGGAATTGCTGGGTGTATGGTCTATTTTTAATTTTTCGAGGAACTTCATACTGTTTCCCATAGTGGCTACACCAATTTGCAATCCCACCAACAGTACGCAAGGGTTTCCTTTTTTCCACATCCTCAGCAACACTTGTTGTTTGTTAATTAATTGATGATAGCCCTTCTGACACGTGTAAGGTGATATCTCATTGTGGTTTTAATTTGCATTTCCCTGATGAGTAATTATGTCAAACATCTTTTCATATGTCTGTTGGCCATCTGCATGTCTTTGGAACAAGATGTCTGTTCAGGGCCTCCACCCATTTTTTAATTGGATTGTTTTGGGTTTTTTGGTGTTAAGTTGTATGAGTTTCTTATATATTATGGATATTAACCCTTTATCAGATGTGTCATTGCTGAATATCTTCTCATATTCAGTAGGTTGTCTTTTCATTTTGTTGATGATTTCCTTCACTGTGCAAAAAACTTTTTAGTTTGATGTAGTCCCATTTATTTTTTCTTTTGTTTCCCTTGCTTGGGGAGATATATCCAAATATTAGTGATGTCAAAGAATTTACTGCCTATGTTTTCTTCTAGGAGTTTCATGATTTCGGGTCTTATATCTAAGCCTTATTCCACTTAATTATTGTATATGGTATAAGAAGGTGCTCCAGTTTCTTTCTTCTTATTTTTGGCATGGATCTGTCCAGTTTTCCCAATATCATTTATTGAAGAGACTGTCTTTACCCCATTGTGTAGTTTTGCCTCCTTTGTCATAGATTAATTGACCACATAGGCATGGGTTAATTTATGGGATCTCTATTCTGTTCCATTGATCTCTCTGTCTGTTTTTATGCCAATACCATACAGTTTTGGATACTATAGCCTTGTTGTATTGTTCGATGTCAAGTAACATGATACCTCCAACTTTGTTCTTTCTCCAGATTGCTTTGGCTACTCGGGTTCTTTTGTGGTTGCATATAAATTTTAGGATTATTTGTTCTAGTTCTGTGAAAAATGCCATTGGTATTTAATGAGGCCTGCCTTGAATCTGTAGATTGCTTTGGGTAGTATGGACATTTTAAGGATGTTAATTCTTCCTATCCATGAGCATCATAGCTTTCCATTTATTTGTATCTTCTTCAATTTCTTTCTTCAATGTCTTACAGTTTTCAAAGGACAGGCCTTTTACCTCCTTGGTTAAATTTATTCCTAGCTATTTTTTGATGTAATTGTAAATGAGACTGTTTTCTTAATTTCTCTTTCTGCTAGTTTGTATTGGTGTATAAAAATGAAACTGATTTCTGAATATGAATTTTGTATCCTGCTACTTTACTGAGTTCATTTATTCTAATAGTTTTTTGGTGTAATCTGTAGGGTTCTATATATATAGTATCATGTCATCTGCATATAATGACAGTTTTACTTCTTCCTTTCCAATCTGGATGCCTTTTATTTCTTTTTCTTGACTGACTGCTGTGTCTAGGACTTCCAATACTATGTTGAATAAAAGTGGTAAAAGCAGACATCCTTGCCCTTGTTTCTGCCTCCTACTACAATAGTTTTCTGAAACTTCTCATTAGATAATAAGCAATACAGTAATCTCATATCCAGCAGATGCCTGAAACCATGGATAGTACTGAACCCAGTACTGAACATACTGTTTTTCTTATACATACATACTTTAATGATAAAGTATATAAATTAGGTACCGTAAAAGATTAACAATAAAAGAATAATTATAAGACTATATGCCTGAATAAAAGATGTGTGAATGTGGTCTTTCTCAAGTAATTTTTATATTTTTCAGTCCAAACCTATTCCTGAATCTGTATAACCACCCCTTACTTGTAGTAAATGGCTTGGAATCACTTGTTTTAGGGCACCCCTTACAGACTCAATGCTTTCTGGTGCAACACATTGCTGTCAATCAGAACACATTTTCTGTTCATGTCTTCACCCCCAAATGTAATGCCTTTTCCATCTTAACTAGACACTTATTATGCACTGTGGCCATAACTTTTGCAGTTTGAGGTACAACAACAAAACTAGCACAACTTTCTCTTCTTCACAATTTCATGGACAGATGATTCATTTTTACCGTAGATCTTAGGAACAGCAACATTTTTTCTTTCCTTAAGTCAAGAACCTTCACCTTTTCACTTTAAAGGAAGCACTGTGTAAAGCTTCACTTGGGTATATCTGAATTGCCAGTATAAGTCAAGAACCTTCACCTTTTCACTTTAAAGGAAGTACTGTGTAAAGCTTCACTTGGGTATATCTGAATTGAGTATATCATCACACTACTCTTGTGATGCGGGGCCATTCTTAAGTAAAATAAGGGTTACTTGAATGCAAGCACTGAGATACTATGACAGATGATGTGAAAACTGATACAGCTACCAAGTGACTAACAGAGGGTAATGTATAGTGTGTGGATACACAGGACAAAGGGATGACTTATGTCTCAGACAGGGGCAGACCTGGACAGCATGAGATTTCATCACACTAAAAATGACACCCAATTTAATACACAATTTAAATGTGTATTTCTGGAATTTTTCCATGTAATATTTTTAGACTACAACTGACCACAGATAACTGAAAACGTGGAAAGCAAAACTGCGTATAAAAGGAGACTACTGTAGTTATGAAACCTCCATCATATACACACTTATTTGGATGGAATTTTTAACAAGGCTTTTCATATCACATCTCCATCTCTCAACTTTGCACTAATCAATGTCATCTACTGACCCCCAACACCATTACCTATAAAACTACTTTCTGTGACAGGCGTTTTATTTCCCAACCATTCTTTTAACTCTTACTCAGCTGGAGCTCTATGTCAGCATCTACATAGCAAATACTATGAAGGTTTATGTTGGCAAGGCTTATCTTCAAGATGAAATTTAGTACCAAGCAGAAAGAATGGTGTACCACCCCAGGAGCATCAGCCACAATATCTGAACTTTCTATAAAATTTTTAGTAACAAGTAAGCAGCAAGTAAGCTTTAGTTATTGATACGTGCCAATTAATATTTGAAAAACAGATACCCAGGATCTGGAAGAACTGAACAAAATTATGTTCAAATCCTCTTGAAGTATAAGTATTCTTAAAATAGATCTTATAGTCTTGAGCACTGACCTGTAATAAAAGTAATGGTAAAAAGTAAAAGGGTGCCCAGCTGCATTATTACAAAACCTGAGGTGTTGGGATGGAGGAGTCATTTGCTGCAGTGGAATCAATATTATAGCTCATGACACCTCTCTATAGGCTCAGTTGACCTGAAATAAGACCATTTCATATACTAACGGCTTTTTTCAGTGATCTACTTGACCTTTGCCTGTGGTGCAGCAATAAAGTGTTAAGATGACATATTTTAGCAGAACAAAACCCAAAGAATTTAAGTTTAAGGGAGCTTAAACCCAACAATGCAGTAGCTATGAACATTTAATTAATCAAAGTCTGTCTCTTCCTGCAGGGGTTCTATGTCCTGGCTACACATTAGAATCACCTGGATGATTTAACAAACTCCTGTCCACAAGGCCCTGCCTCAGACCAATTAAATCAGAATTCCGCCAGGAAGGGACTCAGCCATGAGTATTTTCAAAATGTTCTCCAGGTGATTCTAATGTAAGAACCACTGTGTGAAGATACTAATGACACATATTTATGAACAAGTGTTGGCAGATTTTGGCAAATAAGAACTATAGGACACCAGTTAAAACTGAATTTCACATAAAGAATTTTTAAATATAAGTACGTCCCTTGCAATATATAAGACATACTTAAAAAATTATTTGCTGTTTATCTGAAATTCAAATTTAAATGGGTGGGTGTCCTATATTCAGTACACAGTACAAAACTGAAAATTTAACAGGAGTGGTGGAAATAAAGCTCTATCAGCAGAGAATATCACTGGTTGGTAGGTTCTTACCTGAACATACACAAACACACACACACAATCACCTGGAACATTAAATAGAAAAGTTGTGCCAGGCCAAAGCTATCACAAAGGAAACAGTTCTCAAGTCATGGAGGAGGAAGTGGACGGAGGGCCACAAGGGTGTCTCAGGCAGGCTTCCTTAGTGCCAGTGTTAGCTGGCTAGGGCCACCATAACAAAGCACCACAGACTGGGTGTCTTAACAGAAATTTATCTTCTCAGTTCTGGAGGCCAAAAGTCCAAGATCAAGGTGGTGGCAGGTTTGGTTTCTCCTGAGGCCTCTCTGGCTTTCGACATTCTCCTGTGTCCTCACATTTTTTTAAATTTTTTTTTTTTTGCCTGTGTTCATGTATCCCTAGGGTCTCTGTCCAAATTTCCTCTTATGACGCCAGTCACTGAATTAGGCCTCATCCATATAACTTCATTTTACTTTAATTACCACTAGACAGGTCCTATCACCAAGTACAGTCACATTCTGAGGTACTTCAACAAATGAATTTGGGGGGACACAATTTAACAGTACCGCTCACTGGACTGCAGTCTTGGGAGGCTGTGGGGTAGCTTGTGGATCAAGCATTATTGCTTTATATCCTCTTCCCAGTGCCACCCTAGTGCAGGAGAGAAACTACCTGAGTCCAGGAAAGAGAAAAGGGACATTTCTGAGGGAAGTGATAGAAATGAGGGTCATGAGGGCAGAAGAGTCCACTCTTTTCCAGGAAGAAAGCGAGGAAAGGGGGAAGAGATGTCATCAGATGGGGGAATGATAGAAGAAGGGAAGGAGAACATGTTAAGCCAAGAGGAGAGACCACATGCAGAACAAAGGAATATGAAGATATTATCCACTACTCCAAAGGTTAAGGACCCTAGGAAAAGGAGTAGGTAGGATAAAAGAAACAAATCATAATTTCTATAGCAAAAAGGAGAACCACAGAAACTACCCCCCTCCCCTCCCCTCCGCGAATGATAGAAGAAGGGAAGGAGAACATGTTAAGCCAAGAGGAGAGACCACATGCAGAACAAAGGAATATGAAGATATTATCCACTACTCCAAAGGTTAAGGACCCTAGGAAAAGGAGTAGGTAGGATAAAAGAAACAAATCATAATTTCTATAGCAAAAAGGAGAACCACAGAAACTACCCCCCTCCCCTCTGCACCAAAAAACAAACAAACAAACAAATAAACAAAAGACCAGGCTTCTACCATTTTATTTGTTCCTTTTAGGAAAGGAAACAAAAAAAATCTGCCTCAAGCATTTTTAAGACTATGCACAGGACTCAGAGAGGAGACTGCCAGTCTTCATTTTATTGAAATCTCAGTCTTGGTCAGCCTTCAGGAGCACATTTCACTGTCTCCAAGCAGCTGACCTGAGTTTTAGTGCACTTGGGCATGAATATGCATGATTAGGAGCCAAGATGTGCCCAGGCTGCACAGGCCTGTTCTAGTTTTAGGCGATGCCAATGGAAAGAAGAGCCCAGAAGTTTCCCTTCCAGGTTCCTTACTACAGTCTTATCTCCACAGGGCAAAGGAGGCTCTGGTGGGCAGAAAGGGGTCTAGAGAAGGGTGAAATCTTTACTCAGGGTTTTAGATGAATATTAAAGCACCTGTTGGACGTTTATAAAGAGCATGATCTATGAGAGCTGGAAACCAGCTAACACTGCAAGGGGAAACCAGCCATAAAGCCACTATACTTTTCCAGGGCGGTCCAAAGGCCGCTCTTGGCCTCTGCTGTGCGGTGCCCTGGCTTCCGTGCTGCCTTTGTCCCCCTGCGCCCACCGCGCGCTCTCGGTGTAGCGAGGTGGCCAGCGCCTGCCGCTCGCCCGTCGCTCACACGCCACCAAGCGTTCCCCGCAGCCACTCGATGCCATTCTGACATGAGTGAAAGGCACCTTAATAAGAGTGTAAATAAAATCCAGGCTGAGAAATGAGTTTTCCATGCCAGCAATCACCGGCCTAACCTCAGCTGTAAATTGTCTCATGGAGCGGCGCAGATGGAGTCCCTGCATCTGGGGATCAAAGCCATCTCTGAACAGAGCCCTAACAAACACCTGGGTGCCGCCCAGATGCTAATTCGAGGGGGAGGCTGTGCGCGTCAGTTTAGGGATTCTGTGACAATTGATAACCCGGGACCTGGCGATCCCGCCTCCCCTCTCCAACGAGGAACCTGTCCCCTCCCCTACTGCAGCGACCCGCCCAGGGGAGGAGTGGGCCGCTGAAATAATCTTAGTCTGCAGTGTCCTCCGGAGGGAGGGACCACCAAGCCCTCTAATTTATGGTCATTGGTATAATAACTTTAACATGATTTATCTGACTGTAGAGGAGCTGGCAAATGCTTGGAGAATGATTGGCCATGCCGGCTTTGTGCATTTCTGATTGGCCTTATTAATTTTGAGCAGAGTCGGGGAGCAGCCTCTTGACTGAGACAGGGAAGTTAATTTGGCAAAGCCTCCATGTAGAGTTGGTTTGGGGCCGGCAAAGGTTTAGCTTTTGTCAAAACTGCAGGAATAATGTATTGCTTAAAAAGTCATGGAGTTTGACAGAATGTGCTAGCATACTGATTAAAGCAGATTTAGTTTGAAAGAGAGTGGAAGATCATTGGATTTGACTGATTCTTTTTTTATTTTGTGTTTGTACAGACCAAAGACATCAGTGCCTTGGGGTGGGAGGGAGGGCAGGAAGGGTATATTCTTTTGTTTTTAATATTTGAGTACATAAGTGTTTTGAAAAAAACACTTATAGCTTAGAAGGGAAGGGATTTGGGGGAATCATGGGACAAATACGTATCAAAACATGCTTCTGAAAATATCATACAGTTCACAATCTTTTGTGTGGGGAAAAATATTTCTTCTCTTTTAAGTTTTCTTCAGACATCACAGCTAGTATTTATGGGATATATAAATTACTGGATAAGCACACCAATACAGCACACTTCACAAGGACATTACTCTGCATTACTGTAGTAACTGTCATTTAAATGTCACCATTGAGTGATGCGGCTTAGTCTCATGAATAAAAGGGACTATATAAGAATATTGGAAAAGTTATAATATTTACTGAAAAATATTTTCATATGAATGAATTACAAATTCAGTAGGGGTGGATATGCAATTCAAATGGTACACCCATTCATTTATTATATTTATTAGTATGTGTAGAACTCAAATGTAGACACACAGCACTAGGCAACCTCCAAATACAATCTTTAACACTCTGTTTGTTCCTCAGGAGGACCAGAACAAAGACAGAGCCACCACAAGAGAATGTGACTGCTTGGTGTGGAGGCAGATTGGTGTCACATGCGATGGTACAATCACTTCTTTTATTTATAGGTCTAACCAGAAAAATAGACTGGGAGCAGCTGAGCACCAATTTATTTTGTGGCCTGAACCGATGAGTAGTTGCCTTAAATGTCATTGAGTTGAAAGGTTGTGCATTTCATTCACTGCTAAGTTACAAGAAGCTTTGAAGTAAGTCTAGGAGACCAGTAATTGTCCTGGCACTCAAGGTGGGCAAGTGCAATCCTGCTAGGTAGAATTCAGTGGAGGATGAGGGCTGCCTAACTGACTAATCCTAGCAAATGCTGCCTGAGTAGAAACAAAGGTGGTTCATTTAGTCCTATTACAAAAGCAAAATGGAACAGAAGGTATGGTTTACTTCCCAGAACAACAAAAATAGAATTGGAAGTCAACAACAGAGGAGACTTGCTTGGGTCTCAAGCCACAGCACATGCATATGACACACAGGTCCTCTGTCCAGGTCCCTAAATGTGCATGAAATAAGTAATAAAGGTATAAAGGGAGTGCAGTGGAGAATCACTTAAATGAGTCTGTAAGGGTCAGGGAAGGGTTTCCAAATGTGCTGACCACTGCACTGGGTCATGAAGGATGAAGAAGAGTCAAGAGAGAGTGAAGGTCATGCTAGCCATGGTGACTCACACAGCATAAAAGAGACATCAAGTTTATGAAGCAAAGACATCAGGTTTAGTGCCTGATGAGGATCCTAGGTGTAAGAGTTCAAGCTGCATCTCACCTCTTAGTGAAACTAAATGTTTACTAGGTGCCAGAAATTTCACTCCCTATTAGCAGTCAAGTGTCTCCTAATTTTCTAAAGACCGTAACGGAAAACTGTATGTTTCTTTAAGCACATCTAGTAATGACTACATAGGCAAGCCAAAATCACAGAAGAAAACTAAACTCAGAAATCCTAGTATAACTTTTTAGCTTAAAATAATCTTACTTCACTAATATGACACAGAAACAAATTCAAAGTGCTATCTCTCTAGCTTTCCAGCTGAACCACAGTGTGATTTTCTCT
>NW_006443138.1:2048892-2071510 GCF_000325575.1 Pteropus alecto | reverse complement strand
CCCTACATCTGCACAAAGGTCTGATTCTGCCCCTCAGCCTTTCCCCACTGGGCTACTCTGAGGGCACTGCAGGAAACTCATCTGTCATCACAACAAAAATCAGCCCCATTCATTCCCTCACTGGGAAGCTCCCTCCCAGGCCACTCAGCCAGCGAATGCTTTTCTTTCTTCCTTCCTCTTCAGCCTCCCAGTCTCCTCCTCCTTCCTCTGAACCTCTCATTGTCACGTATCAAAATTATTGCTGCAGAACTGACTGCTGCCCTCAGTTAAAGAAAAAAGAAAACACCTCTTTTGTCTTACAGTTAACCTCACAGGCTGTCTTGTAGTAGCTCTAGTTTTCTCTATAAAGATGTAGTAGTACTAATCTTGCCTTAGAGAACACACATTCCCTTAGTCTGGATTCTAGGCCATCACAGACAGCATTTCTAAGACCTCTATTCTCATACACTGTCCATTTCCGATCTTACTTGAAAGTACCTCCTTCTTTTTTTGGCTGTGTTGTTCAATACCTCTCTCTATGACTGAGTTTTGAGCTTTCTGAGAGGCTTCCTTGAAGGAATCACAGCGCCTGCAGATCAAGGTCAGAATCCTGTATAGCCCAAGGGCTTGCGGATATGCTTGTGAAAAGCAGTTCTGGATGGCTTGGACAGAACTTAGGTTTTATGTATTCATTTTGCAAGCATTACAGAAGCCCTTTCCTATATCGTAGGGGATGTGGAGACGAATAAGAAGCCTCTGGTCTGGGGCAGGAAACACCTTAATATGTAATGCTCCTATGAGATAGCACAGTAACAGAGGTATGAAGAGAGCACTGTGGAAAGTCAGAAGAGAATGTATTTAAGAGTCTGAAAGGATCAAGGGCTGTTCCCCACACATGCTGATTACTGCGCCAGGTAGTGAAGGATGAAGAAAAATTGGTCAAGGGGTGATGGTCGTGCTAGCATGGGTGGAAAACAAAGCTTTCAAGATGGGAGGAAAAGCAGGACAGGTGGAGACAGAAGGGAGGAGTCCAAGGGGTTGATAGAAAAGAGAGAAACAAAAGTGAAGATGGACAGGACAAGAGTGGAAAGAGGAATTAGCAATTGTCTCTACTACTGTGGAACTGCACCCATGCTTCGAAGGCTCACTCCCAAGGCAAATATCATTATGACTATATCCACTTCACCAAAAAATGTTGATGCCTCAGGAAACAAAGTGATGTAAAACATTCACAACATGCCACTAAAAACATAAGGCAAATATAAAAGAAGGAAAAAAAAGACTCAGGCATTGAAAAAATTTGGAAGAAAGTACATTGAAATGATATTAGCTATAATCTATTACCTATGGGTGGTAGGATTATGAATGATTTTAATTTTCTTACTTACCTGGATTTTCTATACTACAGTGAGCATGAACACTCATATATAAATGAATGGGCTACTGATTGATCTTTAATATAAACACATTGTAATAAAAGGGTCCTTAAAGTTTAAGTTCATAATAATAGAATCTGATCCATATGTGGAAAAGTGAGGGTAAAAAAATTAAGACTATGTCATTCAGTGGGCGAGTTTTGTAGAAATAATTTGAGGCAGTCTCACTTATATGTATGTAAATATTGCTGCTACCACCATCCTTTCTCAACCCACAAGAGCAGAGATGAAACTATAGCCATCTCAGTATTCCCTGCCCCTAGTGTAATACCTGGCACAAGCAGGTATGCACGTCTAATAAATGTTTAATGAAAGAAACCTAGGATTTCTGACCTCAAAACCAGGATTGCACTGCAAGAGTAAGGTTCATACTTTAGCATGCATCAGAATTATCTGGAAGGCTTGTTAAAAATACAGAATGCTAGGCCTCACCCCCAGAACTTCTAATTCAATAGGTCTGGGGTAGGCCTGAAAATCTACATTTCTAACAGGTTTCCAGGTGGTACTAATGCTGCTGATCTGGAACCACACGTGAGAACCACCGCACCGTAACATACTATTTTCAGGTGCAAAGATCGCAAGGGCTGCCTGCCGCCACACATACCTGTCATGACCATGACCTGAAAGAATGCTCCGAGATACTATGAACAAGAGTCTAAGCTAAAATATTTGGCAGAGAGCTAAAATGATCAGGAATGTTTTAAATTCAGTTCAACGGCTTATTAATTACATTTTCGTAATTAAGACATATTGCTACTGTTGGGTATCTTCAGAGATCATGAAGTTTGGTTACAAGAGTTCATATTAGCATACCGGAAATGAAAAATAGTATCATATACAGGAATGCACCGCATAAAATGACGGACCACACATACAATGGCAATCCCATAAGAGTATAATGAAGCTGAAAAATTCCTTCGGCCTAGTAACATCATAATGCCATAGCACAATGCATTACTCATGTGTTTGTGCTGATGGTATAAAACAAACCTACTGCACTGCCAGTCATATAAAAGTATAGCACATACAATTATGTACAGGACATAATAAAACGACTGTTACTGGTTTATGTATTTACTATACTATACTTTTTATCATTATTTTAGAGTGCACTCTTTCTACTTAGAAAAAAAAGTGCTGTAAATCAGTGTGCCGTTATGCTGGCAGCAGCCTCATACAGCTCCTGTTTTACCATCTCATTTTTCATGTGCTTGATTTAATCTCATGTTGTTTTATAAATGTAATGTAGCCTAAGTGTACAGTGCTTACGAAGTCTACAGTAGTGCACAGTAATGTCCCAGGCTTTCATGTTCATTCACCACTCACTGACTCACCCAGAGCAACTTCCAGTCCTGAAAGCTTCATTCATGGGAAGTGCCCTATACAGGTGTGCCATATTTTACCTTTTATACTGTATTTTTACTGTACCTTTCTTATGTTTAAATGTTTACAAACACTAATACCACTATGTAATAACTGCCTACAGTATTCAATACAGTAACATTCTATAAAAGCCTGTAGCCTAGGAGCAATAGGTTATACCATATAGCCTGGGTGTGTAGTAGGCTATACTATCTAGGTCTGTATAAGTATACCCTATGATGTTCACATAAGGATGAAATCACCTAACAACTCATTTCTCAATGCATCCCTGTCATTTAGCGATGCATACCGTATAGTTGGATAACAAAATGTGTGGTGCTGTTAAGTTCTATGGGAATTAGAAAGGGAGAGATGAATGTCACCTAGACTAGCAAGGAAATAGCGTTATAGAAAATCTGTGTTTAGGACATTGAAGGATGGTATTTAGGATAATTATTGCTGTATAACAAACCATCCCAAAACTTAGTGGCGTAAAACTACTATTGTTATCTCGTGGTTCTACAGGCTGACTCAGCTGGTTGGTTCTGCTTGGGACCTGCCATGCAGCTACAGTCAGAGAGCAGCTGGTACTGGGGTCACTGGAGTAAAGGCTTGACTGGGCTGGCTGTCTTAAGACGGCTTCTTCACTCACAGGTTTGGTGCCTCATGCTCCTCCATGTGGCTTCTCTCTCCAGAAGAGTTGCCTGGATTCATCAATGTAAGGTCAAGGCTTCAAGATGTAGGAAGCAGAAAATGCCAGTCCTTTTAATCAGTAGGCCCAGAAGTGGCAGTGTCATTTCTATCAGATTCTACTGGTGAAATTAGTAACAGGCCAGCCTAGATTCAAGGGGGCAGAGGAACAGACTCCATCTCTCAGTGAGGGAGTGGCATATGTATACAAGAGAGAAATTGATGGCAGCTATCTTTGGGGACAAGCTACCACAGGTGGGCAGGTAGAGAAAACAACCCACAGAATGAAGATGCAAGAACCAGAAGAGGCCCAAGAAGAGATCTAAAGGCTTGTATACAAAGAAAATCAGAGCACAGGTGACCTGCAACAACACAGATTTGAACTGCACAGGTCCACTTACACATGGATGTTTGCAACTGACCTGCATAGTTCAAACCAGCTTTGTTCAAGGATCAACTATACTTAAAACTGAAACAAAGAGTCAGGGTGTGATCTGATAAACAATGAGGAATCACTGTGAGTTCTTAGTTCACAGTGCTTGCACTTACCACACCCCCACATGAGTTGTTTGCTTCTGGGCATCTGGGCTAAGTGGTGTACATACAAACATACAGAAGACAGGCTGGGCCAGCCACCACAGATCAGAATTTAGTAAGAGACACAGACAAGTGAATAAATAGGTAATCACAGTTCAGTATGATGACTGCTAACAGAGCAGGAAGTGTAGGGTGTTATAGGAGCATCTCACTCAGATAAGGAAGCAAGAGCAAGAGGGAGAGGTGGCTGCCAGTGTTGTTTGAAAAAGATCCCTCTAGCAAAAGTTCATGGGCAAGATTGGAGAAAGGAAAGACAGAAGCCAAGAAGACCAGTTAGAGGGTTGTAGTAATAAAGGTGATTAGACATTTTATATCTCCTCCTCCATCTCTAATGAATTATGTAGCCATGCCAGGGAATATACCTAGATCATGATGGGGCGTTAAAGTTGACATGTCATCCATTTTAAAGATTTGGTTCTGCTCAATATATAAAGTCATCTGATAAAACTTGTAAAATGATAACAAATGATTGAAATGATGCCAAGGCATTATATGGCATATGTGGGAGATCACATTGGAGGCAGTGGAATGGAGTGTTCTTTCCCCATGCCCCAGAAGCACCTCCCTGACTCCAAAGGAAGAACATATTGTACTCTTTGGAAGCCCACGGAGTCACTGACTAACCTTTGGGGAGGAATTTTGATTTTGTTCTTTTCTAAATTAGATAAGCTCATGTCTTCGGGGCAAGACCTGCCGTAAGCTGCTTCTATGCTGCACCAAGGAAAAGGCAATTGTTTATCATACCCGAGAGATCACTCTCCACCAGAAAGCAGGCTCCACTGGTCCTGCCACTTGCTTGCTGCCCACCACCACTACCTATACCTGGGGCATTGCCAAATACACAGTGGAGGCTCAATGAATATTTGAATAGCTTAAAGTGTGTATCAAATTTTGTATGGATCACAGATGGCGATGGGGCTAGGTATACCCAGAGTACTTAACGCTGTATCCCAAACTCTGCCAAGACCTTTAAATGTGCAGTTAGTTAACTATTTAAAGAAATGGAGAAGCTTCCACCCTACTACTAAGAGCACAGGAATAATTACACTCAGCCCTGGTGTACAGTACATTACAATAACTTTGCTAAGGAAAACAGTGAGTTAACAAGATGAGGTGGCATCTCTCTTGTCTGTTTTCAATCCAGTTTTCAGGCACCTCTTTTCCTATCTATTCCTTTTGTTCTTTGCTAGCTTTCAGTCAAGATTCTTCCTCAGTGTGGAAGGAATTAGTAGGAATGTTCATTTTCTTCTCACTAGCTGGGCCATCATTGCTAGCTCCTGTCTGAAGAGGAAAAGTGGGGAGAAGACAACTGGGAAGATGGAAAAAGAGAAAGATGAGAAGAAAGGGGATCGCAGCAAGCAAAAAAGGAAAAGAGAAGTGGAGGTGACATGAGGACTGAAGCAATGGGGGAAGAATGCTCATAGTCTCAGGCCAGGCACTGGATAAATATTAAGATAGGAAGTAAATAATGACCAAAGTAATTAGCAGTCAGCAAGCCCACCAGGCAGGCCCTTTACTGTTGCTTTCCTCCACTTCCTCTTGCTTTGTCATTTCACTGATAATAGCACCTCTCCTGGAAAGAGATGAAATTTGTTTCATCAATTTTAGATAGTTCATAGTTAAATTCTGTATTAGTTTTCTATTGCTGCTGTAACAAATTACCACAAACTTAATTGTTTAAAACAATATAAATTAATTACCTTATAGTTCTGGAGGTCAAAAGTCCAAAAAAGGTCATACTGGGCTAAAATCAAGGTGTCAAGAGGGTTTTCTGAAGGTTCTAGGTGAAGATGTGTTTGCCTTTTCCGGCTCTCAGAGATGACTTGCATGTTTGGGCTCATGGCCCCCTTCCTTCTGAAGTATGTTTCTCTGACTCTGGCTTTTCTGCCTCCTTATTCCACTGTGACTAAATTGGGCTCACTGGATAATCTAGGATAATCTACCTAATTTAAAGTCAGTTGATTAGCAACCTTACTCCATCTGCATTTAATTCCATGTAGCCTAACATATTCATAGGTTCTGGGGATTAGGATGTGGAAATCATTGAGGGGGAGGACCATAAATACTGTATAACCTTCCTGAAACTACACTGTTTCAAATTTTCCCTAGTATTCTTAAAAAACAAGAACTCTGCATGTCAGTTATTTGTTTTTTCTTCTACAGGTTTGTTGGAAACGAAAGTAACAATCCTAATAACCATCTCTCATTTAAAGAAGGGAAGACTTATTGCTTTGGCTAAAACAGTACTTGTCACAATAGTAATAGGACTTAGGCAAAGACAGAGCCCCTCTTGCAGGAGCTCCTCATACTATCAGCAAGTCACCTGGCCCCACCCTCCTCCTACCAATGCTGTACAGCTCTCAGTGGTCTTGCCTCTTTGCCCTGAAAGGCAGTGGAGAGGGTCTGGCACTCTAATGAAGGGGCAATATACAAATCCACAGTCCCAGGGGACCCAATTATTTGGGTCAGTTTTATAATTTCTTTAGAACTAGAAACTTGTCATGCAAAATGACTCCTGGCTATTTATTTGTTAATCCAAGTAAAGTAATACAATTGCTATAGAAATTTGTAGCAAGCAAGGAGGGGTTTTCTAGTCTCAGATAGGTTAGACTTCAATCAACAAGAAAAACATCGGATTGGGTATTGTTTTTGACAATGTTGGTAGATATCACAATTAGGAAGGAGAGAAAGAGTTAAAATTACCAAGGAATAATTTTTAAAGAAAATAATACATTTCTGCTTTTTATCATTTTCTGAGTCATTTCCTGAACATTTCTTTAAAATGTCAATGTGGCCATTTCCCAGTGCCCATTTATTGGGCACTTTAGGTATATTATCTGTGATCCTTCTAATAATCTTTCATGGTAGGTATTACAAACAAGGAAATTGAGGACAAATGAGGTTAAGAAATTCACCTGAGGTCACGCAGCTATTCAATAGCAGAAAGAGGAAATTACACTCTGGTTACCTGACTCCTGCCCAGAATTACTCTCGCTGCTGGATCACCTAATGCCTACAAGGTAGGTGGCAGCAATGGAAACATGTAGGAGCTCCACTGCCCAGGCCCCAAAGTCACCCAGTCTGGCTTATGCCTCCTCAGTCGGCTAATCCCTAACCAGCTCTGACTTCCCCAATTTCCTGATTTGTGACCTGCCTAGAGTCCCGTGATGAAACGGAATATAACTGTGTGTCCACCCCTTGTTTCTAATGCCTCATCACTTCACCACAAAGACAAGCTATACATTATACAGGAAGAAATGAAAAAATTAGGCAAACAAGAGGGACAAAATAAAGAAACTGAGCAAAGAAATTTGAAAAAGACAAAAATCAGGAAGGAGTAGCTCAATTTTGTAGAACATGAAAAAGTCACACATACTGTTTGCCACTGAAGGACTAGAGTGCACTGCTGTACAAAACTTGAAAATTCTGGTTTTCTACTATTTGGTGTCTTTAGACTGCATCCTCAGAGAAGATGTATCTTGGAACTCAAATTCAATATTTGACCAAAGCGAATGATTAAAAATGTTAATTAAAAACAAAGCCAAAACCAATAACAGCCTAAATATTAGGAAAAATTCCTTTCGTGAATTAAATTCACTTAGTAATACATTCATTCTTAAAATTAGACAGTTTCTTTTTAACTAAGGCTTTGTAAGTTTTTAGTTTATGGAAAGATGCTACTATTGATGAAACTAAATTTTCCTGAGAACTCAGTATTATTTTTAAATCTAAGAATGTATATGCATTGCAGTAAGAGACATGATCTAACATTATGCAAAACCTTCCCTAAGGTGTGGCAAATCGGCGTGTTCCCCAGGTCCTCCTACGCAATGCATGACACTAAACTGTTACTGGGCCCTGTCCTTCAGAATAAGTGGTCTCTCTAATTTAGCTTATCCTCATAAAAGCTATTAAATTGGAGGAGTCACATAGTGATACTCAATAATACTGGCTAAATAAAGAAAGGTGTATTATGTACAGCTGACCTTTGAACAATGTGCGGGTTAGGGGCACTATGTCTCTGTGAAGTCAACAATCCACATATAACTTTAGACTCCCCCAAAACTTAACTACAAATAGCCTACTGTTGACTGGAAACCTCATAACATAAGCAGTCAATTAACACATATTTTGTTATTTACTGTATTCTTACAATAAAGTACGCTACAGAAAATTTGTCATTAAAAAAACATGAGAAAATACTTACAGTATTTATTGAAAAACAACTCATGCATAAGAGGATCCATACAGTTCAAACCAATGTTGTTCAAGGGTCAACTGTACACATGTTCACTGACTCACATTAGCGCATGACTCACATTTATTTTCCAAGGCAAAACAATTCAGGTAAAACTTCCCTTCTCTTTTCCAGTCCCCCTTCCTTCAAAACCCACTTTCTTTTAGGTTTTCCTCTTTGACATTGCTATTAACATTATAGTTTAATTAAATTAGAATCCTATACAAAATGCTGGGGAAGAGGCAATGAGATACATTTGACCCAGCCCCCAGGGCTTATGGGCCACGTTATGATGGCCCATAATGTGGTAAGGAGCCAGGATAGATTTTAGCACCGTTTTCTACACTATATTGTGTCCTTTAACAATGGTAACTCTCCATTAGTAAGGGATATGAATATCACGACTTGAGCATCAAGTTAAGGGTCTTTACCTAAAATAGATTCAAGTGGCCTACAAAAGGGCTTGAAATTTCTGCTTACTTCGTAGGGTAAATACTGAAAGCTGCTATTGCTGTCATCCAAGTAAAATTTTTGTGTTAACTCTTTCGCATTATTTATATTAACTATCTAGTTGCTGTTTTTTTGTTTTTTTAAGTAAAGTAGGCAAGTTCAGAGTTTAGATGATAATAAAAAGCCAGAAAATGTCTTCAGCATATAAAGAGGCCTGGGGTGGGGGTGGGGGTGGCATGAAGGAAGAGGGTTGTAGGGGTAGAAAGTCCTGGTGAACTAGAAGTCGACATGAAGGCACTGGATTCCATAAGTAAAGATGATGACAAAGGAAACCAACATTTCAAAAAACAATTACACACCAGGCAGGCCCTGTGCTAGGTACTTAGCATATACCAACATATGAAATTCAAGAGGATGGAGAATTGTTGTGCTTCTTTACAGTCATCCAAGCTACATTCATATATATATTTTTTGTTTTACTATGTGATTTAAAGTTTAAAAAAAAATAAATAAGGAAGAAAAGCAATGAGAAAAGTACTTCTTCCTAGAAGAAAAGTACCATCTTCTTGGTCTAAAAATCTGTGAATTATAGACAAATCATCTGTCTCACACCAAATACATATGGTGAGGTAGGCATAATATAACCATTATAAACATTATCGCTCAAAAAGAGAAAGTAAAAGGCATTCTCTGGTCCATTGCAAATCCAGCTGGGCATATATTGCCTTTTCCTTGATTACTTCTACTACCGGCAGTGATTCTCCTCAGCTCTTGGCTCCATCCTCTGAGTTATCCTTCCTATTCTATAAAATATAGTCCATATTTTAAGTTCAGTAGTTTGATGAGCCTACTTCCTGCCTAGGAAGTTCCAGGATCTAAAACCTTTTCATTTTGAAGCCATCTCTGTTCCTTACAGTCCAAGCGGCAATATTTTTAGAAGTATAATTCTTTTAAAAGCTTTGTAAGTTTACTATGAACCTTACTGATCTTCTTGGGGTTTACTTCATTAGGCAAAATCCACGTCGACAAATGTTCTCTACCAGGGGCTCCCTGGAAAGCTGCTGTGGATCAATGTCCTAATATTCTTAGAATGCCTACTGTCTAAAGCTTTTGTCTTTTTGCAAGGATTCAGAAGGAATCACCTTAAGTTCTTCTGGGGTCTTAATAAAGACTTTTACAATCATATCTTTAGCTTCATCTTTACTCTGAGTTGTTTTTATAACAGGGCTGTGAATCTGACTTTTGTCCTAAGACCTTTTTTGAGTTTGGGAATATTTGGCTAGGAAAGACTAATCACCAGAAAAAGGTTTTATTTTCTAACCCAGAAATTCCTGACTCCTGTATATTTCCTCTAAATCTTGCCTGAACACTGAGTGATTTCTTTTAAACCTCACCATTATCTGTATTTTATGATATACAACTAAGAGAAACCAGGAAGCTTTTAACCTTTAACCTGAAAACTCATCAGGCCAATCCATCAGTTCATTAGATATATTTTCTATTTCTACATTATCACAGGCAACAGTTTTTTATTAACAAGGGTTTTTCCTCCCATGTTAATAATTTTTCCTTCACTTTTCCTTTAATCCCTACTGTTAACCTCAAGAGCCATTGGACTTCTGCTACTAATCTTTTCAAGACCCTTCCAAGTTATACTTATAGCTCAGTTCCAAAGTCACTGTCATATGTTTTAGGTTTTGTTATTGTAATCCTCAATTTCCAGGTCCCCAAATCAGTTGTGGTTATCTATTGCTAACTAATCACCTCAAAACTTTAATTTAAAAAATCCACAACTTTATTATCCTCTCTCATGGTTCTGGGGCTTGACTAAGCTTAACTAGATGATTCTTGCATGGGGTGTCTCATGAGGCTGCAGCCAGATGGTAGCTGGTGCTGAAATCATCTGAAGTCTTGCTCATTCATCTGTATGGCACCTGATCTGGGAACACTTAAATAGCTGGGGGCAGGAACAGCTGGGATTCCTCCAACATCTCTCCCTATCTCTATGTGATCTCCCCATGGCATTTTCAGCATGGAAGCTTCAGGGTAGTTGTACTTACATGGCAGCTCAGAGCTCCAAAAGTATATGTCATAGAGGGAGAGGGGAAGACAGAAGTTCTGTCACCTTTTATGATCCTGTCTAAGAAGTTGCAAAGTGACTTCTGTCACATTCTATATTTGTTGAGTCAGTCACAAATGCTGCTTAGGTTCAAGAAAAAGGAACATAAACTTTTTTTTTTTTCATGAAAAAAGTGTCAAATAACTTGCATATATGTTTTAAACTACCACAGCTGGTAAAAAGGAAAAAAGAAAGGACAGAAAGAAAGGCTTAAGAACTGTTACTGAAACCATGCTATATCCTATGTCCCCAAATGGCTGGCAGTTATAGTCACAAATCTGAGTGATGATAGTCAAAAGCAGGTCTAGGGTCACATACAGTCAAATGTATTAAAGTATTCCAACTTTTTATTCTCCAAGAAAGATCTATTTCTTTCTTCAATGAGAGGAAAGAGGAAAGGAAGGGAGGTTAGGGGAGAAGATGAGAGAGAAAGAGAGGAGAGAGAAGAAAAAGAAGCAAGAGAGAAAAGGGAAGGATAACACCAAATGTTTCATCAGGACAAGAAAGCCTTGTTCTAAAGCAGGGGTCAGCAAACTATGGCCTGCAGGCAAAATGTAGCCTATGGCCTATTTTAGTATGGCCTATGAGCGGAAAATAATTTTATGTTTGTAAAGAGGAAGAAGGAGAAGCAGCAGCATATGCAATAGAGGCCATATGTGGCCCGCAAAGCCTTAAAATATTTACTATCTGGCCCTTTATAGAAAACGTTGGCCCTATTTTAAAGCACATTCGAATGTGTTTGCAGATGGTTACCACAGACAGAACAGCAAACATACCTCTAGGATGCTTTTACTATATAGATTTTCCTTACAAAATAGATACCAAAATAAAAGAGGATTTTGTCCTATCAAGTATCCCTTTTCTATTATACAGTCAATCTCTAATCTCCGTATTTCTTCTCGTTTTTCCTCTATCTGCCTACCAACATTCTCATCTCACAATGAACAATCCTTCTTCCTCTACCACCTCCCTCAAGTTTTAAATGTTCAATTTTCTTTGGCCCTCGTATAACTTCTCTCCTCAAAAGCCGTAATTGTTTCTTATTCCTAAAGAAAAGTCATAAAGGCAACCTAATGAATTAGAGAAAATAACTGCCAATCACATATCCAGTAAGGGGTAATATCCAACATATATAAAGAACTCATACAACTCAATAGCAAAAAAAAAAAGCAATTCAATTTAAAAATGAGCAGAGGATCCATAGATATCTTTTCAAAGAAAACATACAGATGACCAGCTACATGAAAAGGTGCTCAACATCACTAATCATAGGGGAAGTGCAAATCAAAACCATAATGGGATACCACCTCACATCTGTTAGAAAGACTAATTACAAAAAAACAAAAAGTAAGTGTTGGTGAGGGTGTGAAGAAAAGGGAACCCTCATGCACCTTTGGTGGAAATGTAAATTGGTGCAGTATGGAGGTTCCTCAAGAAAGTAAAAATAGAACTACCATATGATCCAGCAAACCCACTTATAGGCATTTACCTAAAGGAAATGAAAACACTAACTCATAAAGATGTGTACCCCCATGTTTAATGTAGCATTATTTACAACAGCCAAGACGTGGAAGCAACCTAAGTGGCTATCAATGGATGAAGAAAATGTCACACACACACACACACACACACACACACACACACACACACACACGGGTGCACACCCATGCACATACAATATTATTCAGCCATAAAAAAGAACAAACTCTTGACCATTTGCTACAACATGGATGGAACCTAAGGAAATTATGCTAAGTGAAATAAGTCAGATAAAGACAAATACCTATGATCTCACTTATATGTGGAATCTAAAAAACAAAAATAAAAATGAATTTATAGATACAGAGAACAGATTGGTGGCTGCCAGTGGCAAGGGGTGGGGGTTGGCCAAAATGAGTGAAGGTGGTCAGAAGGTACAGATTTCCAGTTATAAAATAAGTCATGGGATGTAATATACAGCATGGTGACTAAAGTTGATATTACTGTATCATATATTTGAGTTGCTAAGAGAGTAGATCCTAAAAGTTATCACGAGAAAAAAATTTATAACAATGTGTGGTTATGGATGGTAACTAGACTTAACATGGTGATCATTTTGCAATATGTACATATACCAAATCATTATATTGTACACCTGAGACTAATGTCATGTCAATTATAACTCAATAAAAAAAGTAAAAACTCCTTACTCTTGCGGGTCACTCATGATCTAGACCATAACCATATTTCCAGCCTGTCTATCCCACTGTCCATGCTCCTGACCCCAGATTCCTATATAACACCCATATACGCTTCTTGATAGTCCATGCCTTTTCATGTATCCATAACTTTTCTCATGCTGTTCTTATATCCAGAAATATCTATTTATTCACTCTTGTTATAGTGAAAACATGTTTATTCTTGTCTTTTGTAACGATCCCGTTCATGATGGAAATTAATTGCTCAGTGTTCCGCATCCCCATAGCATGTTCCTGTATATAGATCTACATGGCACTTGTTTTAGTTTTCAATTATTTATATACATGTTTATTTCCTCACATAGAAAAGCACTTTTTCATTTTGATACTTTATAAACACACAAATTAACAATTGTTTTAAAAAAAATTGAGTGAATGATCTCAGATCCTTTTTCATTGTTCCTGAAAACCAACCTTTTCTCCATGTTTGTCCAGTGGTGGAGCTCTGGTGTTCAAGTTAATCTCTTCTTGTTCTTGCTCTTTTCTATTCCTAGAGCTCCTAAATTCTAGAAGAAATCAGTCCATATTCTTTCTAGGAATTTTACAGTCCCAGTTTCATTAAATCATTTTCTTAGCACTTCAAAACTCCATCTACTCTCCAACATGACTTTCTACTTAGCCTAGCTCAACTGTATGCATTTCATCATCTTAACTCCTTCCAACAGGTTTCACAGTGCACAAACCACATATGTACCTATAAGACCACCACCTTACTTTTCTGGCTTACTTCTCCTTACATTAGAAAAATACGTAAGACCTCACATCTGATGACAACTACCTTGATACATCCAATTGACCATGATTTTTGGAGAAGGGGAATATTTTTACCAAAGTCACATAAAGATGAAAATTCTTCTATTAATTTTTTTTTTTTTAAAAAGAGGGACATGATAAAGGAAAACAAGGACAACAGATGAAAACGCCAAGGAGTCATTTTGGAACTTGCATGCTAACTTTTGGGATAATATGTTTTTCTTGGGTGTGTGATTTCCTGAGAGTGGTGGAAGACTTTTTAGCTTTTTGCATTCCTATTTATGGTCTGACTTGACTACTAGAGAATTCCTAACCTTGGAAATGGTAGCTTTAATTCCCTTTAATCCCTAAAACAAAATGGTAATGAAGGAAGAAAATTACCAAGGAAGGGGTTATAACGCAGAATCAAGAAGAGTTTAAGGACTATTTAGTCAAGTCAAGCCTAATGAACTCCACGGGGTTCATGCATAGTCACTAGAAGATACTAAAGGTACTGGTAGTTATAGCATCTATACAATAGTAATTATCCTTAGTAATTCCTCTAAGTATTTCAATAGTATTCCAATAGTAATTCCTCTAAACAACTTAAATCCCAGATTTAAAATAGTAAATACCCATGGATGCATCCTATTAATCTTTGTGTGGTTTTGTATGGGTTCTCACTCTTCCCTTTGGCTCTTTCTTAACCACGGGATCCTTTCTTTCTCTTGATCTGTTTGATTGTTGTTTGTTGTTTTTAGTTTTTATTATGGAACATACCTAACATACACAAAAGTGGAATAGTATAAAGAGCCTCCGTGTACCCATCTCCCAGGCTCAACAAACACCAACACAAGAGCAATTTTCTTTCAGCATACTCCTATCCATATACATGCCCCCTCTATCCCATGAATTATTTTGAATCATGAAGCAAATTCTAGATATCATATCTTTTCATTGATAAATTCTTTAGAATGCATGTCCTAAAAGGTTTAAAAAAAAAAAAAACCAACCATAACAACTATTATTGAAAATTAATAATTCTTTAACTTCAAATATTATATTTAAATTATCCCAGTTGTCTCATATATATACCTTTTGCAGTTGGATTTGATTAAATCAGGGTTCAAACAAGTTCTACACATTGCAATTGGATGCTTGAATCTCTTTAAGCCTATTTCAAGAAAACAAACACACTAACTCTAAAAGATATATGCACCCCCATATTCATTGTAGCATTATTTACAATAGCCAAGATATAGAAACAACCTAAGTGTCTACTGATGGATGAATGGATAAAGAAAATGTGATAAACACACACAATGAAATATTGCCATTTGCGACAACATAGATGGCTTTAAGGGCATTATGCCAAGTGAAATAAGTCAGAGAAAAACAAATACCCTATGATCTAACTTATATGTGCCATTTTAAAAATGAACAAACACCTGAACTCAGATACAGAGAACAGACTGTGGTTGCCAGACAGTAGTGGGGCAGCGGTGGATGGCAGGGGTGTGAAATGAGTAAAAGGGTCAAAAATTACAAACTTCCAGTTATAAAAAAAATAAGTTATGGGAATGTAAGGTACAGCATAGTGAATATAGCTAACACTGTGCTGTATATTTAAAAATTGCTAAGAATCAATCTTAAAAGTTCTTATCACAAAAAATAAAATGTTTTAACTATGTATGATGACAGACGTTAAGTAGAACCATTATGGTGATTTTGCAATATATACAAATATCGAATCATTATGTTGTACAAGTAAAACTAATATGCTATGTCAATTATAGCTCAATTTAAAAATAAAAAGACAAACAGAATGGGTTGAATATACAAGGTGATACCTGAGCTAATGAGATGAAGGGCAGAGAGAAATGAAAGAGTCATAATAGGTGAGTTGTTAATCTGTTAATTAAGAAAAGAGATATGGGAGTAAGGTTGAAAATCTCAAGTTCATTAGATAATGATTTCAGCCCACATCTTAGGTGCTCTCCAGAGAGGTGTCAGTTATGAGTACGAATCAGATGTGGATATCAGTCATCTCTTCATATGGAATATTTGAAGATGCCCCGTAGTTCACAAAACTTTATTTTAAAAAAAGTCTGTTTGGATACTGAGGAACCAAAAAAGAACCATCAGAGGCAAAATAAAAGAAACATACACAGAAACTTGTTTATCCTCTACATTTTTCCTAATTAGTGCTTCTTGGTCTTAATGTGACATGATGTTAATAATCATGTATTTCCCATGTTGTGTGTGTAGTTGAACCTTGAACATGGGGATTAAGGGCGCTGACTCTCACACAGCCTGAAATATATGCATAACTTCTGACTCTCCAAAAACTTAACTGCAGTCATCCCTCAGTATCCACGAGGAACCTGAGTGGATACCAAACTGCAGATGCTCAAGTCCCTTATATAAAAATGGTATAGATCAACACATACAGTTGGCCCACCACATCTGAAGATTCTCAATGGTGGACAGAAAATATTATTTCCATTAACAGTTGGTTGAACTCTAGGATGGAAATCTGGGAATACAAAGGGCTCAGTGTATGTTTATTGAAAAAAATCCACATTTAAGTAGACTCCCACAGTTCAAACCCATATTGTTCAAGGGGCAACGGTATATTAGAGAGCTACAGTAAATTACTACAAGAGCCGTAATTAAAAAAAAAAAAAATGTCCATTTTAATTTATTGGCTCTCCTTCTTTTTTCAAGTCATGTCATTTGTCCTGTGGAATTTTCCAGTGTGGATTTTGCTAATTGCACCTTGTGATTTAACGTTTTCCTCTGTATCTTAAATTTCTTATAAACTAGTAGTCAGATCTAGAAGCTTGAGGAGAGTCAAGTTCAATAATCTGAACTTCACGGATGGCATTCTGTACTTCTTTTCTATCACCTCAGGAGGCACAGAATGTCTAGTTGTCTCTATTTTTGTAATGTTAAGAACTGATCAGCAGGTTCAGGTGTAGTCTGATGGATCCATGCATTACATTACTCCTCATCAGCATTTCACTTAATAGTTCTAGCAGCCATTGAGGAGGCCTAGCTTGATTATTTCATTAGCTGTTGCAAAATGCTAATGTCCTATTTCTATCATACTGTCTGTATTTTTAAGTGGGAATTATTCTGTAAGAAAATCTTCCCCACAACTATTTAGTTACCCTAAGGTGTAATCTGTGTAAGGCAGGATAAATACTTGATTCTCTCTCCTGTACTCAGTCCTGGAAAGGCTCAAAACCGGTTCTCCATTGCTTGTACCACAATAACCTGACACTTCTGCTCTAAGGAGGTGCATTCTATGAGCCAGCTCAACACCATAGTCGGGGGAACTCTTGCTTCTTTGAACTCTTACATTTAGAATATACGTCACAAAACATGATGTCTGACTACCTTGTGAAGAAATCTAAAGATTGTGCATAACCAGACGTCACATTTTGTGATGCTCTAGTGAGACTAAACTATTATAATTTTCTAAATGCTAGTACAATTGCAATAAGAATGGTTAGGAAAACGGTTTACCCACAATACTGAGTGTTCTGGAGCAAGGGCTCTAAAGTAGGTACCTGAGTGGAACTCAGGTATGAAAACAACCCAAGTAACCCATGGATAGTGTTCACTACACTTTTATCATAAACAAATGTATTCCCAAAAGAATACACATTGAATTATGGGGAGAGATTTATTCGTTTTAGTCTACTGTGTATCCTCAGTGCCTGGCATATAATAGGTAATCAATATACTTAATAAAATGAATGGATTTACCTGGAACATATCCTGTATGCATTTTATTCACTAAAAAAAGAAACTAAAAGTAGACAGGATTCTTATTCTATTCACCTAGTCTTATTAAACAGTATGTAAATTTGTTTTTAAAAAACAGGAAGATGTATTTCTGCTTATGTATGTTTCTTAAGAGCTTAGTTCTTTCTGCTATTTGGATAACATTAAGTTAATATTACTATTATGTATACATCTATATATATAGTGTTACTACTATGTATTTTATTTAATGAGGGCTTTTAAGTGTGCAGAATATTGAAATAGCAACCTCTGAATCTTGACTTTTGTTAGTTATGTTCAAAGTAGTATGAAATGCACATAATTGTGGTTTGTTATTCAACCAAAGAGCAGTTAGAAAATCTCTAACAGAAAATGCGGCATTACATGATCTAAATGACCAAAGTCCATGGGCACTTTTTATTCCCTAATTTACTTTCAGTGACATTTGACACTATGTGGTCTTCTAAGAAACACTGACTCCCATGACAAAACACTCTCGATTATATTTGAATGGAACAGAATTTGAAACCTGACTAAAAGTAAACATTTTCAGAAAGTGTTATTTGAGGTTGAATAAGGAGATCTAGAAACCGATCCTTTAAAATCAATACAAAGCTCTTAATCTTGCTTTTGTCCATATATAATTAAAAGACCAAATTTGTACTGTTGGATGTCAATGGTGCAGTGTAAAAGGATCCTATTTACAAATTTAGTAGCCAGAAGTCTGTGTGGCGCAATTCCATTACATCTGAACAAAACAGCTCTTTCAAAGAAAGGTCACTGTTAATTGAAAATTTAACCAAAAAAATATATATATGTGTGTATATATATATTTATTTAATTCAACTTGAGATAAGAAAGCACACTATATTCCATGTGGAACTAGCAGTATTTGTTAGAATAACACTCCAGCATATTAGTAGCAGATATAACAAGATTAAAATGTAAGCCACCCAGAGTTCTCACTATCAACTACAATTGTATTGCTCATCTCCAAGATCTCAATTCCACTTCTAGCCTGCCTACCCACTTTTAGACTACGAGAGGCTACAAACATAATCAAGAGACCTCTCAAAGCTACATGATCTGTTCTAAGAGGTCCATACCTCTCTCCCCTCAGCTTCCACCCTTTTTCTGCCAGGTCTCAAAGGTCAAGTAGATCACTAAATGTTTTTCTGATCCACTCACATTTTGATTCTTAAGCATGTCATGCTAGATCTTTTCTAATTGTTTTCCTTTGGGGTGGTAACCTAGCCATATAATTATTGTTTTTCCCATGGTGCCTAAGTGATAATCTAACAAAAACACTTTATGAATGGCATTAGACAATCATTCAGGTGATTGTTATATTTTTGCCTTAATTATCTACACAGCAGAGGCACCTATGGTTTTTAAAGTTTTATAACAATGGACATAATTCTCCTGGGTATTACTGATCTGGCCTAATTCACTTTGAAGACAATTGTCCTATTTCCTTTTTGTTGCAGGAATTACAGAATGTTCAATGGGAAAAGTAAAATAACAATACCACCCAGGTTTCTTTACTATGGAGGTATGGTATAATAAACAATAGGGGGAGAGAATGTGTAGTTATGTAGAAATCTCACAACTTTCTTGGCACCATGTTCCTTTACACTAAAGAGCTAATCCGGGCTGCCAGGTTCCTTCGGCGATGATTCTTTTGGGGCTACTCTACAAGACACATGTCCTGAGTCCACCCTGACTGGTCAGTCTTGCCTACCTGCCAAAAGGTAATTTTATATTTAAGTAGTTTATAAAGTTTTTATATATAAGGTTAACAACCAGGAACTCTCACTTTGGGGCATGAAGCAAAACTGTGGTCCCCAAGAATCCTCTCCAAGTATCTCATATACCAGCAGTTCCCACCTTTTTGACACCAGGGACTGGTGCTATGAGAATCTAATGCCTGATGATCTGAGATGGAGCTGAGGCAGTGATGCTAGCACTGGGGAGCAGCTGCAAATACAGATGAAGCTTCACTAGCTTGCCTGCTGCTCACCTCTTGCTGTACGACTCAGTTCGAAAAGGCCATGGACCAGTACAGGTCCACAGGCTGGGGGCTGGGGACCCCTGCCACATATACCATCTGTATTTCCCATAATTAAAGATGACATTAAAATATTACCACAACCCAGCTTTTATTTGGTCTCGTACTGAGAAGGGGACTCAAAATACTGCCTTATTCTTTTCCATTAGTGGCTTTTTGCTAACTCACACCATAATAGATCTTTAACAGAAAAAGTTAATTGTGCCAGATAAATGTCAAAAATACCAAGTTTGAAAAGTTGCATTTTTAATAAGACAAATTCATCTTGTCAACAGTAAAAATGTTCACTAGGTAATAGAATTCACCCGTATATAGAGAAATGTAAAAGGGAAAGGCTGGTACATTTTTAAAACTGGAGATTAAAGCATGAATACAGCTATGGTACTAAAAACAAGCTGCCTGGGCCGGTATTTTCGCTTATAACTCATCAAACAAGAATAAAATGGAAGTATCTTTACATCCGACAACTCAAAAATGTTCTTATGTGGGCAATATATAGTTTTGGATAAAATTTACTTTAAAAGCCAAGAATAAACTATGAATACGTCATCGATATAGTACAGCTTCCTATCTGCTGATCCATTAAAGTTCTATAAAGTACTGGCCGGTATTTTCGCTTATAACTCATCAAACAAGAATAAAATGGAAGTATCTTTACATCCGACAACTCAAAAATGTTCTTATGTGGGCAATATATAGTTTTGGATAAAATTTACTTTAAAAGCCAAGAATAAACTATGAATACGTCATCGATATAGTACAGCTTCCTATCTGCTGATCCATTAAAGTTCTATAAAGTACTGGCAGAACGTGCAATACTTTGGGTACAGATTAACAACTGTTGATTCTCTATAAAATGTTAGTGTAGTAGGAAAGAAAATGACCTCTGTGGGATGAGGATTAGCTTGGTTGGCTGAATAAAGTGTTTTGGAAAATGAGTTTTTACAGTACAATTAGAATTTTATAATTAGTTTCTCTGTGAACCAAAATTTAAAATAACACCCTGAGATTTTCATCCTTTCAAAGAAGCGGCACTTAATAAAGTCCTGAATTTACTTTGTTCTTTGATATCCAGACAAGCAAACTCAAAGAGCCAACATTTAAGTATTTTCTGCATTTTAAGATTCAACATAAGGTCAACTGTCCTTTCCATAATGAGGTAGCTCCATCCAGATGAGATCAGATCGAGTAAGGTTATCGCTCTAAGCTAAACCAAACCAAATCAATGCATACTTATTAGACAGCTCACTTTTGAATTACAAATGCATCTGACTCCTATTGAAGGGGACAGAAGGAATTCAGTTGGTTCTTTAAAATTTTCTCCTTTATATGTGCCTTCTTCTTAGTAAAGAATTGCTAAGAATTTTTTCCAATTAAGTATCAAAATTTAAACCACAGAAAACTGTGATTACATTCACAGCTAATTATTCTGCACAAATCAAAACCAGGTCAGTTTAAGTTCTAAAAATTTACAACTGATGTATCTCAGTGAAATGAAAATATAAAAGATACAATTACCTTCTTTTCCACCAAGACAGACTTCGGTGTATTTCAAATACCAGGTAATTTCGTTAGCTATCCAAATTAAATTTTATCGAAATTTTATTTTCCTATTTGGAGTAATGGTACCTCAACGTTACTGGATTGTAAAACCAAAGTATCCAGAACTCATACTTTTAACTCCTACCTAGATCCTTTCCGTCCATACTAAAATGCAATCTATTAATTTATATCAATAGATAAAATGACATAAATTAAAAATTATTATGAGAATCAAAGGCAAAAAAACCCCACTACACCAAAGAATTTAAGCCCCCAAAATTAAACTAAAAAGAAAAAACACTCAGCACACTGTAGAAACGATTTATTTGCCTCATTAAAAAAATCTCAGTAGTGCATTTAACTATAAATTCAATCTCATTCAAGGAGTTGCAAAACAAAGTTTAAATAGAAAAGTTAAATTGCTTTAGATTTACATTTTTTAAACACTCTTAAATTTACCGAGGAAACATCAAAAGCCAGACTTAAAATGTTTTAAGACATAAACTTGATAATTAATGGGTCTACTATTCTGCCCCCAACGCCAGTTCAGAACAAGATAGTTCGCTCTACTCCGATCTACAGCTAAAGCATCAACTAAAACAGGTACAAACGAAATCCTGCAACCCCTACTGAAAGAGGAGTTAAAATTAGAGTGGAAAAGTTGTCTGTGTCATTATCTTACACAATTTCACTCTTTTCTTCAAGAGTAAAAAGCGAACTCAACGGCTTAGCTCTTTCTCCCGTTTTTAAAACGTCCCCGTCCACCCCTCTCCCCGCAATTCCTTCCTCCCTCCGGGAAAATGTTAAACGGTTTCCCTGGTGGCCGCGCCGGCCGAGCGCAGGGGCTCAGCGGGCTGTCCCCGCGCCCCGGAAAACAAAGGGGATTCCCAGCCATTGTCCTCCGCGGCGCTGAGCATCACCAGCACTAGCAAGGCAGTAGCTTGCGCAGTTATCTCCACAGCGGGCAATGTCACAACCCGACCAACAGCACAAACTACTACCTCAGCCAGGGCCATGGTGTCGGGGAGGCGCCGGACCACGCTGAGGTTGAGTGACACGGCTCCGGCGCTCCTCCATCCTTCCTCCGCCGCCGACGTCCGCCCGGCGCCCCTGCCCTTGCCCGCCGCCCCGCGCCCGCCCGGAGACCCCGCCTAGCGCCGCGCCCCGGCAGCCCCTGAGGTCACAGGCCGGATCGGGGGTTCTCCACGTAACCGCCCGCTCTGGAAAGAGAAGACGTGAGGCGGGGTCCTGGCGGAGGCAGCCGCTCCCTCCTCTGCCCTAAGAGAAGCTCGTTCCCTCGGCCGCTCGAAAGCAGGAAATGGGCGGAAAAAGCGCAGCCAGGCGCCAGCTGGATCCAGACCGGCCCCGAGAGACAGC
>NW_006443138.1:1982209-2048735 GCF_000325575.1 Pteropus alecto | reverse complement strand
CTTCGCGCGGATGAACGACCGGGGCGCTTCCCGAAGGCGGACACCGGCTCCGGCGCTGCGATAAGAAACGCAGGCACAGCCCAGGTGTCCCCAGCCACATGTTCCCCAGGACCCTGCAGGGCAATCCGGTACACCTCTGCAGGAGGCGAGAATAAAACAAAAACCCCGGAAAACTGAAATCGGACCGGGCGGCGGGATGAGTAGCTGCGGCGGCAGCTCCGCGCGCGCGAGGACACACAACCCGTTTCGCGCTCCGCTGCTCCTGTGCGCCCGGACGAACCATAGAGATCACTTAAGGAGGCTCGCGCGCTACTCCCCAACACGTGACTGCCCCGCCAGGCCGCCCCCCCAGCGCCGCCATCTTACATCCGGGACAGAGGCGGCGTCCGCTTTCCCCGCCTTGGCAAGCTTCAACGAGTCACTAGAAATCAGCCCCCAAACGGAGGGGGAGAATCGATAACACGTCACCAAGGTGGTGAGGCCGCGGGCTCTGACTCCCAATCCGCTTAACGGAGCAAAGTGGAGCCCTTAACTTCTCCCGGTCTTTGCCCGCAAAGAAAATGGCGGCACTCACCGCCGTCTAAGTAGACACGTTGTAGTCTTGTCTGGGGTTTAAAGTTTCCGGCACCTCCTTTCCTATCCGGCTAGGACACAGCCATTTGCACTCCACCCCCCAGCGTGGCCACCGAGCTACATTCCGCAGAAAACCGGCGGGAAAGCTGCTGCACAGCTCGCTTTAATGCGCAGGCTCCCGGGACTTGTGGGTTTTCTGGGTTTTTTTTTTTTTTCCTTTTTCTTAAAGGCCAAGTTTGGGAGAAGGGCCGACTTCCCTGAGTCTTGTCTGCTGCCAGCCCAGACGAGTTACTTTTTTCTCCCATTTAGGAATTTTTTGGAGTAAGTTTACAAATCGTTTTAAAGAAAAAGTAAGCAGGGCTTGTCAGATAAAATACAGAACGTCGAGTTAAGTTCGAATTTCAGATCAACGAATAATTTTTTAGTATATATGTCCTCTACTAAAAAAAAAAAAAAAAAACCCACAGTTATCTGAACTTCAAATTTAACTGGACGTCCTATGTTTTTATCTGCTAAATCTGGCAAATCCTATTAGTCATCATTCTCCTGAACACCCACACTACATACAACAAAAGGAAGGAATGGAGGAATTGGAGAGAGTTCAAACTTGGGACTGACTGTGTGCAGAGACTTTGATTTTTTTATGGAAGCCATAGGGCTAAGGTCCAGACTTCGAAATGTGGCAACAACGCATAAGGGGCATCCATGGGTATTTATTTCCTTTTTTGGAAAAGTAAGGTTTTCCCCCTTAAACCAACACAATAAAATTTTTAATAACATACTCTCGGCCAAGAAACTTGTTGCAAATTAAAGATTACATAACTTTTTTTTTGTTTCTATCCTATATGGTATTGGTGATGAAACACCATTTGTTGAAGAACAAGTTTTCAAATTAAAAAGCATCCTCTCTGACGTTTCAAAATACATAATATGCAAATTCAAGGGAGGAAAAAAACATGCCCACCAGCAGATCTCAACGTTATGCTTATTCTCATTTTAAAGCAACTGTTAAAGGTAGTTTGCCTGGGATGTCCAATCTGAACTATTTCCAATTAACAATATGTATTATTTTTGTGTGTAAGTGGAAGATACTGGTAATTAAATGCTTTATTTGACAAAGCATAAATTCGACCATGCATCAGAATGATGCTTATCAGAAAGTCCACAGAAACTTCGCTAGTAGTTTCATTATGATTCACACAACCCTGTCCTGATAAACAATGATTGGGTTACTAGGGCACCACCCCTCACTGCTCCTTCACTGTACAGTGGACCACATTATCCTGCACCATAGCAAATGACACTTGTCACAATAGTACAGATTTTCAAATGGTCTTTAAACAGTTGTTCAGTCTACAGCATACAGATACATCAATAAAGTTTCCAACTAAATTTACTCATTATACTAATTGTACAAAGATTCATTTCCACAATTAATCTTTTTTGACAGTGCTGACAACAATGTATTCATCATCCAGATACGATATGCTGTTATCAACTCTTTAAAATTTTCCTCCACCCATAATATCCAGAAATTAAGCACCTTTTCCAAATGTGACCATCCTCATCTAATCAATTCTTCATGACCTCACAGCAGGAAAATTGCAACAGCTTCCTCTGTTAGCTTTTTTTTTCCTCCACTCTATCCTGCTTATAACGGCAAGTTTATCTTCCTTAGTTTCATAATTTGCTTCTAAAAAAATCCAAACTTCTGCCATCTCAAATCTAAACTACTCTACTTGGTTTTCAAGGAATTTCATCAATGAGCTTCAATCTCTCACCCTCAACTTTGTTTCACACAACATACCAAAATATACTATCAGTTTCCTCATATTTCAGATATGCCTTGCTCACGTTGTCTTTACCTGAAATACCCTCCGATATCCTTTGGAACCATCCAAATCTACCTAGCCATCAAGGCCCATTGTAAGTTCCGTATCCACCATTGAGCCTTTCCTTTTTTTTTTTTTACTGATTTTCCTTCTTAATACTAATAGTAATAATAACCTGAACTGTAGAGGATTAGGTTAAGGATTTTTATTTTATGATCCCTTATTATTCTGTACTTGTCTTCCACAGTACTTTGCACATTTAAGGTCTATATTCCTTGAAAAACTGTAAACTCCACGAGGGTAGAGACTAACCCAATGCCTAACACATAAAAGGAGCTAAAATGTCGACATGAGTACTTAATTATATAGTCTTGAATTTAGTATTATTTCATGTATGTGGTTTATTCAACTAGCTATAAAAACCTAAGAGCCTCTAATGACTTCTTCCACATACAGCAAAGACACAGTTGAGTACATAGTAGATTCTTAATATGCAGTGCTTGTCCAGTAAAAGGCAAAACATTTTATTTATATAACGCCCACCCAGCAATAACCATGTGCCAGGGCCAATGCTTTGTAACACTCCTTTTTAAGTCCTAATAAAGAACTCTGAGTTAAACACTACTAACTCCATTTTACGTGAGGAAACCAAAACAGGTGAACTAATTTTGCCCCAGGTCACACATCTAGTAAATAACAGAGCTGGAATTTGAATTTAGGAAGCCTGGCTCAAGACTGGGCTCTTAACTATTATGCTATTGCTTATAATATAACCTCTTATAACGAACTACAAATCAGTAAACTATTTCAAACTGTCTTGGATTAATAAAAACACAATGCAGCTCTGGAGGTCATAGTCATAGACAAAACTTTTTTTTCCACAGTATTTGAAGTTCTTTGGTATGTGTATTTGTCCCAATGCCTATTCATGGAAAGAGTACTTGTGTAAAAAGTATTTTCACTTTATTTTAGTAAGGCTTGGATTTTAATGGAGTGGGAATCTTTTTTGTAAAATATGACACTAACATGTTGCAGTGGAGAAAACTGCTTTTGAAAGTAAGACATGCTAATTCACAGACTTTAGCTATGTGACTCTAGGCAAGTCACTTCAACCTCTAAACCCTGACTTCCTCCTCTGTAAACTGGGTATAATAATACCTTCCTTTCAGGATTGCTGTGAGGATTTTATTCTTTATAGGAATAACATAGGTAAAGCCCTGGCTGACACTAGGTACTCCAGAAATTATGATTAAAATTAGAAATTAAGAAAATTATTATAACTACACCTATACATATTAAGCAGGAATTTTTCGGTATTATACATTTTTACACAATTCAGTCTCTCAAAAAAGAAACTTTAAAACAAACTATTTTTCTTTGAGAGGTGGAGGGATGGTCTAGCATTGCTATAGGTAGTCTCAAAATTAGCCACGCTAAATTAAAAATAGGAATGCTTGTAAAACAAATGATTAAGAGTCTAATCCATATGAGGATTGTTTTTTTTACTTGACCTAGAATTTTTAAACAAAGTCCTAAATCTGCTTTCCTTCAAAAGTGCTAAGATATTTCGTAATTTCCTTTTGACTATATTCTTTTATTTTTTAATTTTATATATTAAGTTTCAACACAGCTCTCAAAAACACATTGTTATACTCTTATAAAGTTTTCCCAAATTGACCACACATGTAAGCCATCCTAAACATATTTAAATTATTACTTATGAAGTCTTTTAAACAGAGGCAATGATGTAGGATGTCACTAATGTGTTGAACCTAGTGGGGATGAGAAAGCAAACAAAGTCTATTAGAGAAAAAGTGAATCACCTATCATATCTGAAAGTATATTCTCCAAGTGGTTATGCTTTTAAGTTATACCGAGAAAACTAGCACTGCTGGAACAATTAAAAACTAGAGTCAAGCTGAGTGGTAACTGTAAAACAAATTAAAGATCTATACAGTCACAGCTATAACTACGTAGTTTTTGTGAAAAATCTTTCCTGGCCACAAAGAAAATTTGAGTCTGAGTCCAAGAGACTTTCATGATTATAATATGTAACTGATACATCTCAACAACATAAAAATTGTAAGGAGAAAGTTTAACAACAGCAGTATTACTTTCAAGAACTGTGTTGGGACCTAAAAAAGAAACTCACAAAATTAGATAAATATATCCAGTCTGACATAAACACCATATGGTAACTGCCTTAAGAGACAGGAGTTGTATGTTATGTGTTAAAATTATGACACAGAGGTAGTAAAAGCTGGAAAGCAAATGCAATTTGCACAGTTGGGTCTCAAGTCTAATATTTTATTATATTTTTTTAGATATAAAGAATAAAACTGCAATACTATATAGCTTTGGAGTTTTTCTCCTATATAGTATACTTCACAGAAAGAAGCAGTCATTATTATACTGCAATAGTTTTCCAAATAATGCATGGTTTCAGAGATCTTTCCTATTTGCACAATTTATTGAATGCCAGTTTAAAATAAAACTTAATGTAACTAAATTTGTATCAACTGAAAATAATATCAAAATTAAAAGATAAATAATTTTCTTTTTTTTTACCTGAGGGGCTAGAATCAATCCCACAATGTAATTAGGAATGTTTCAACTGACCTCTGTATCGCTGTAAGGACCAAGCACATGGATACCAAATACATCATCTTAGGAAGACCCGGATATGAGCATTATAACATTATAGGTCTTCTGTCAAAAGAATACTTCTTTACAATGGAAAAGCAGAAACAGCTAAAAAACATGAGCAATATGCTCCTTAAAAGTAGGCAGTACAAATATTATTATAAATCAATAAATAATATTTAGATAACATAAACCTAAAATAGCTCAAAACATCTGCCTTCAAAAACAAAAAGCCACCCCCCCCCAAAAAAAAGACAAAGTAAAAAAGAATAATTAATAAAAACACATTTTAAAGACTTCCTTTTGAGAAAAGCAGTATAATCTATCACATAACAGAAAAGACATGATTATTCCAAGTTAGGTGCTAAATTCATATTTATAGCAATCTCATTTTGTGAGCATACTGGTTGCTGAATTCTGTGGATTCGTATAGTAGGAACTCTATGCACAAATTCGACTTGTTCAGCTATTTTGAAACAAAAGGGGGACTTGACCTTTGAAGAAAAGCAATGGTGGCCAAAGTAGAAGGTATTTCCAAAGTCTCATTTAATAGAAAGACAGTTAGCAAGTGGTTCTATCACTAACATCTCTGCTTCTTTTGAATAAGGTATAGGTGAAATTAGAGAAAGAGCTGGAAGAGAAGCAGCAGAAAATAAAAGAGGAATGAAAGGAGAAAAAGAGAAAATTTAGGGAAAGTATAAAAAGATAAGGTAAACATCGAATTTCAAAAAAAAGAAGAAACTGAGAAAAATGTATAGTCGAAGGTCTCAATTAGGGTATCTTATTAAATTTATCAAACGACTTGAATAGTTCCCTTAAGAATGTCATGAAATCAACTCTAAATTCAAACTATGTAATTTTTTTCTCTAAGGAATTAGTGAGAACTCATTGGTTATCATCTTCTTTTTAGAGATTAGAAAACGAAGGCTTTGAAAAGTTAATATAACTGAAATAAGAGGCAGAGAGAGACTCTACTCCTCATTGCCTCACAATTAATCAAGATTACTAAGGGTATTTATATTCTCAGTAGGACTCATTGCATGCTCCTTTAAAGAGAGCCAACACTGCCAGTGCATTCAAAATTACTAGATTTACAAGAAATTGATATTTAACTCCTCTGAAATAGTTTTATATAAATCAAGATACAAAGATATTAGAATTTTCTTTCCCAATGTACAGAAATTTTTCATTCAAATTGAAAGCAATTCTTGTGGTATGAACTCCCATTCATTCACTCTATGAAGGATAATTTAAAAGAAACAGCACTACGACCATGCCACCTTGAACGTGCCCTATCTTGTCTGATCTTGGAAGCTAAGTAGGTTTGGGCCTGGTTAGTATTTGGATGGGAGACCACCTAGGAATACCAGGTGCTGTAGGCGTTTAAATAAAACAGCAAAGTTCGTTCTAATAATGTAGATAAATACAACCCAACACCACCAATCACAGTAAAAGGTGGTACCTTACACAAGATAAGCATATCCGCTAAAATGCCAAACCTGTTAAATAGCAATCTAAAGAACATACTGAGCTGCTGACAATGATTTCATGAGACCATTTTTGTCCACATCTGTGGTAGTTTTCTATTAAAAAAAAAAACAAAAACCAAAAAACAGTAATTCACAATATTATTGGCCTGGACACTGATTCATTACAAGGGCTTCTAAAGCTCCAGTATTAATATCTATAGCAATCACAGGTAGGTGAGTTCCTGAAAGTATTCTGCCTTCGCTAGACAGACTTTACCTACATACAGCAGTTGGTCTCTTGAGGAGTTAGCTGCCCAACTGAATTATTCTACATTTGAGAATATGTTAGTCATTATGTAATAACTACACTGTCTTTCATTAACACAAGTGTAATGACAACCTCATTAACACTTTTGAGTTGTTTTCTAACACTGTTCAATAATTTATGCTATTTCATCCTCAGTTTCTTATCTGACCCTTTGGCCATATGGTTACCTGGGATTAGTGGTACCAAATTATGACAATGAACAAAATACTCTAAGGTTATAGTGAGAAAGGGCAAATAATCCAGTTGTTGTTAACCTGCTATAGAATTAATTTAATTGCTATTCTTCAGAATAAAATATATATGCTTAATTGTTCATCTCTTCTTTCTGGTGCTACATGTAATTTAAGGAATATAGCAAGAAAGAGTTGAATCAACAATCATATAGGAGAAAAACAGGTAAAAAACAACATAGCTGTTAAAATAATAAAATTAAAAATGAAAGCAAATAAAAATGGTTCTAAGGCAAACCATTATGCATTTTCTTTTTCTTTTGGCACCTAACAGGTTCCTAGTAAATAAATATTACTCATGAATGAATACGGTAAAACTAATAAAACTTTAACACTAGTTATAAAGAAATACTAAATACACCACAAAATGACTTATTCTCTTCCTTTTGGCAGTGGTAGCATTATAGGAAACTAAAAAGTAAGCTATTCAAGTTGAAAATTAGTTTGTTTCCTTTATAATGGAAAAAAGTCAGAAAAGGAGTTTAATCCAATTGTTGGCATACGTCTGTTGTCCAGCAATCTATATAAGACAGGCAATGTCAATGATGAAAAGTGATTATGTGAGGCTTAAACCTCATTATAATTATAATATGTATCCCAAAGGACATTTTACTACTGTTTCAAGGACTAGTCACAGTCTTAATTGTCCTGTAAAATTATCTTAGTTTTGAAAGTTTCTCTTTTGAATCTCCCAGCATGTAGTAATCTCACACAGCCCAGTTTTTCCAGTCACTGAAGAACCTAATTCATAAGAACAAGACAAGGGAAATGTGTTAACCTCCCAGGGATCAGGATATTTTAGAAAATGTAGCCTAGAAGAATGTTTGACTCAAGGGAAAAAATTGACTCCTGGGGTTGTGGGGAGATATTCTGGAGGAAAAACCAGTCAAATTATACGTACACCAAGGGGGTGGGCCACTTTGCTTGTCACTAAGATTGGTACTAATTACCACATGATATGGTATTTACAGATTTGCCACATTTATATTTTGATATGTAGGATATGGTCTTGGTATTGAAAGTTAATACAGTATTAGTCAAAACCACTTGGTTTATATAAATATATATAACATACCTCTGACACATATTTAACTTTCACTGGAGAATAATTATTCTAATTGTAATTGATCTGTTATTTCTCAAGAATAGACATAAGTTTACTTCATGTAAATTCATGGCAATATTTTTAACATGTTACTGAACTGGTATACTACCCTTGTTATCCTATTTCTATACTTATCGGTGATATATGGATTTTTCTAATCCCCAACTTAACATATCCAAATATAGAAAATAAAATTAATATACAGCTTGAACCATTTTTTTACAACTTTTTTAAAGAAAATACTAAAGATAGAATCTAGGAAATGCCCTATTTTACCTTAATTTTAGGTGAAATTATAAAATATTCATTAATTCATGTAAAAAAATATCCCCTCAAAAAAAGATCTTACCACATGTTTACAGATAATTGTGCAAATTAAATAATTGCACAATTACAATAGCCTCAAAATTTTATCTCATTCATGACTCAATTCTAATGTCTTCTCATAATTTTATAATTATTCTGAAGTGGCTGAAATTTATAAATTCTATTAAAGTCAAAGGCCTTCAGCACACTAAAATAATACTGAGACCACTATGATTTCTTATGAATAATTAGTTTTAAACATCCATGAGTCTTCATATAATGATTATGAAAACTTAGAAGAAAAATATAATAGCATAATTCATAAAATAAAAATTACAGTGAGTTAGGTCAATTAGTTTTTTTTAAAAAAGAACAGTTAAGTTAATGTACTTAGGAGCACTTTTCTTCTTCACTAGGATAGGAAACAAAATTAACATTTTACTCCGTGATAGAAAGTTTACTATACTCTAACTGCTTCACTATCTTCAAAAATATACTTCAATAAAATACACACACATGTTCTGTGAGTTAGCATAGTTATTTTTCTTCTTGAGAAGGAATTACAAAATGAAGCACTGAAAAGAACGAAATTTTGCAGGCAAAAGTTTAGGAAATCTGAAATCATCTTGCCTGGGTCATAATTCAAAGACAGTGATAAATGTTAGTCAATGGGGAAAAAAAATCAGTAGAAATATAAAATATGAAAGTCTTTAAAATCTAGACAGCAAATATAAAAACAGACAGACTTATGTGAAAGCTGGGAAAGGTATTAAAGAAATGAGGTATGATGGAGTCATAGTGCTACAATATATCTCAATGTATTAAGTTAATAACCCACACTTCAAAGTTGCAAAATCAGCAAATCATAAACTATTTGCTGCTGTGTTTATATGACCTTTCTGGTCAGATGTTTAATAGTCACTAGTAACCACATTTAAAACAAGCGTTAAACTAAGTGCACAATCATAAGGTGAGCATATCTGCCACTTAAGAAGGCAAATTATAAGTAAAAATGTAAGCAAATAATTTTGTATTAATAATAAATATATCATCAAGCATTTAACATTATCAGTATTTTAAAAATTTAAATAATAAATGCAACTATTTTATACAGAACTGTACCATTTATTATACATACAAGTGTATCAGTTCCCTTTGTTTACAAAGGCTGGTTATAGATAACATGGAATGTTACAGTACCATCTTGCATAAAATTTTAGTATACTTTTGTAGTTGAAAAAGGGCGCAGAAACACCAGCCTAATAAATCTGACTGAAGGAAATATCTTTTCTTTCTTTTTAAAAAGTACATCATTAACACACGCACCACAAACTGTACATAAGCTCACTTTTAAATCACCAATTGAAGATATGGTAGCAGGTATGTTGTAGTATTAACAACCTCTCCCACCAGTTTAACTTATTCAAGGCTTATACTGCTACTCATTCAGGAGGCTTTGTGGACATGTAAGATTGTAATATGAATTACTTAACTCGGGTAAGTACAATTTAAAGGCCAACAACAGCTGCCAAGAATTATTTATAATAAGAAATGTCCTTTTCACAGAAGACTCGCTGAGGAGCAAACATTCTTTAGATATCTTTCTTCTTTATAATTTATTGTAGTTGGTCAAGATTCTCCATTCTGAACTTTGGATGCTGGTGGCTGCATGAAATCCTTAAAAGGAACTAGTGCCTCTTTAAGTGCAGAGCAGACTTCTGAAGATGAGCAGGTGATGCATTCTACTAAAGTTGGGTATAAGGCAATAACTTGTGCCCAGGTATTTCCATCAACTGTAATGCAAAAAGTATAAAACCTCAAAACAGGGTGGATTTAAATAGCAGAGATTATCCAATTAACATAAACACAATCCTTTAAATACAATGCAAAGAAAAAATTCTAAAATATGGAGATTCCATAACTTGTACTTTTTGTTCTTTTAATCTTTGGGAGATTTCCTGCAATATTTCATAAGATATGAGAGAAAAATATATGGTCACTGTGCAGAGAGTCATCAATACCAATAAATTTGATAAAATACATTTTGATAAAATACATTTTAAATGATATTTCAATTTGTGAAGGCCTTGGAAGCTAGCTCAAGAAACTTAGAATAATTCAAACCTTTGTCATTTTTGGAATAATTCTCAGGGAATGCAGTGTACATTTCAAGAACAATTAGAAAGCAATTAAATTTTTATATGCCAAAATATAAATATCTTAAATGATTTTCCTAGTAATGTCCTTGATATGGATTTTAATTTCAAATGATCACACATAGATCCACTCTTCTCTTGTGCTGTTGATAATCTTTAATGTATATCACTAGATTTAAACTACAGTTAGAGGGAACATGACTACCTTTGTCACCACTACCATGATCAACTAGTATAGTTGAATGCTATTTGGTGAATGGTAAAAAGTGTTATATCCCAATTAGTTTATAATTCCCTTATACTCTGACATCACATATTGTACTTCTATTTTCCTATAAGTACTGAGCATTTTGTTGAGAGTATAATATGCAATATAACCTTCTGATAGATTTCTCTTAGACAGCATATGTATATGACCCTTTGTGGAATAACTCTCAAGTCTGGAATGCAGTATAGTATAAAAGAAAGAATACTATATTATGCTTAAGGAGCTCTGATTCTACTTTTTACTCCAATTTACTGAGTGCTTAAAAACTTATCTGAAATAAGGTAGTGCTGGGTGTCCCTGATCAAGTCATATATTTTCTTTTTTATCTCAACTTCTGCAATAGAATGAAAGAATGAGTTTCTAAAACTAGTGTTTTTAAAGTCACCTCCTTAAAAAAATTCATGGTCAAGTAAGTTTGGCAAATGTTGTTTGTATTATCTTCCCTTCTGGGGATTCATAATTCACACGTATTAAAGGCTTGTAGTAAGAGGGTCAACTTTATCTAATCCATGAGGTTGACCTCACAGATTGCAAGGACCTTGTCAGCTTACAATCCCTTATTTTTTTACACCTACAGCACCTGGTCTTCCTAGGTGGTCTCCCATCCAAGTACTAACTAGGCCCAACCCTGTTTAGCTTCTGAGATCAGACAAGGTTGGGCTTGTTCAGGGTAGCATGGCCGTAGACTCCAAAGCTAATTTGATTATGGAATTTTTTCCACTCAATATCGACTAACATCACTCATCATTAACATTCATTCCTTAGTACACGTATCCTGAGAAATACTGAACTGTTCATATAATCTCCTCTCCATCCTAACAGGGACTTCCTTGGAGTAAAGTTGAGAAAAAGGGGAATAAGGCTGATGGATACTGATGTGGGAAGGAATATCAGGCCAGAGCTGTTCTGCTTTTATCTGTTTTATATGTTGGGAATCCATAACAGATTTCACTTGTAGAAAGAATTTTGAAACTTAAGAATAAACAAAAAGCCACTGATCTAAGACATTTTAAAGAGTCTGCTACAGCTGTCTTCTCTGAAACTTTCTAATAATCATTTAATGAAAGATTTCAAAGAAAGGATTCTAGGAAAATGGCAGTGTAGGAAGCACCAGAAATCTGTTTACCCACCTAAACAACAACTGCACTGGCATAATCTGTTTGATGCCACCATAATGGATGGAACTCTGGAGCCTACTGAAGGCTTGCAACTTCTAGAGGAAGACTTGGACAGTGTATTGTGGTTAATTTTGGCCAATTCCAGCTCTTAGTACAGTAGCAGCTACCCATCCTTCACCTCTAAGCCATGTGGTAGGCAGCTGCACATGTCTTCCTGGAGCAGCTTGCACACAGCTTACAGGAGGCCAGGGCAGACTAAAAGGACCCTATCCTCCAAATACAAGGATCTGTGCTCTAATCATTTCTTCCGATTACAGAGGTACAGACAGAAACCTCAACAAGAATAAAACAACTCAATTCAAAAATTAGAAAAAGGATTTGAATAGATGTTCTTCCATAGGAGATATATAAATGACCAATAAAGCACATGAAAAGATGCTCAACATCACTAATCATTAGAGAAAGGCAAATCAAAACTACAATGAAGTAGTACCTCATACTTATTAGAATGGCTACTATCAAAAAAAAAAAAGTGTTGGTGAGAATGTGGAGAAACTGGAACTCTTTTTCACTGCTGGTGGAAATTTAAAACTGTACAGCTGCTATAGAAAATAGTACAGTAGTTCCTCAAAAAAAAAAAAAAAAAAGAATTATCATATAATCTAGCATATACCCAAAAGAATTGAAAGCAGGATCTCGAAGAGATATCTGTACACACGTTCATAGCAACATTATGAACAATAGCTAAAACACAGAAGCAACTCAACTGTCTACCAACAGATGAACAGATAAGGCAAATGTCACACACACACACACACACACACACACACACACACACACACTCACACACAATGGAATATTATTCAGCCTCAAAAAGGAAGGAAATTCTGCAATATGCTACAATATGAATGAACCTTGATGATGTCATGCTAAGTGAAATAAGCAAATCATGAAAAGACACTGTATGATTCAACTAATGAGGTTTAAGTAGTCAAAATCATAGAGACAGAAAGAATGGTGGCTGTCAGGGGCTGGGAGGAGTGGGAAATAGAATGTTATTAACGAGTACAGAGTTTCAGTTACAAGATGAAAGTTATGGAGATGGTGGTGATGGCTGCACAATATTATGAATATATTTAATACCACTGGACAGTACACTTAAAAATAGTTAAGACAGTAAATTTTGTTATGTGTATTTTACCACAATAAAAATTGGGGCAAAAAAATTGCATAGATTGAAATCTACCTAGATTACCCAGATACAGAGTTCACTGACCAAACTAATTCTTGGTTTATTACAGAAATATACAAAATATATTATTTAAGATAACATCTTAAACTTGGGAAGCTACTAACATTTCTTAAATTAAAATACTTTTAAAGAACTCACCATAGATCTTAGTGGGCACTTTGGACTTAACTATCAAAAACAAAAACAAAAAAATGTATGTATTGATATGGAAGATTCTCCATGATACTTTATCAAGTGGAAAAAAATAGTATTGAGAACAGCAGGCATAATATGGAGCATATTCATTTGTGTTAAAACTGGAGGCATGTTAGAGTTTACATTTTGTATTTACATAATAAAATAATGGAAATATCCACAAACTAATAAAAATGGTTACCTATGGTGAGGTAAGAACTGGACAGATAAGAGAACATGAGAAAGATCATCTTAAAACTTTTCCCTGTATATCTTTTCATATTTTTAAATTTTTGAACCATGTGTATGTTTACTACCTATTCAAATTTTTAAATAAAGGTCAAGTAAAATTATAAAAATCAAATTCCCCCAAACTAAAAATAAGTCCAACAAATGCTTCCTCCCCATTAGAAAACTCTAAAACAAATAACAAATGTGCTCAACAGATGCCGGGTACACATTGGTTCCAAACCTTGTAACCATCCTCCTGAATTAATTTTGGATTGACAATGTGCAGTCCAATGTAATTCTGCTGGGAAGGCCTGGCTTTCTCTAATATCTTCTTTTTTTCTGTTTCTTAATGAAGCTTATCATACCTTTCATCATTTATGGTTATATTTAATTTAAATTTTCACTTCATATACTTAGAAGCATAATTCAAATTCTCTTAAACAATTTTTAACATTAATTACTACAATGCCCTATCCATGGCCCATTGGCTTTATTAAAAATTGTTGGGGGGGTGGTGGTATTGAATTTTCCTTCCCTATTCTTCCTTTATACAAATTCTGGTTAAATTCTTGACAGTTATCTAAAGATCATACAAAATAATGCAAGTACCATGCACTGAAATATACTGGTAATATTAATATAGGAATAACATGGGAAATAGAGAATTTTCTTAAATATATTTTAAAGAATCACATTCTATCTTGTGATACAATAAAAATTTCACCAGTCTCTATAAAGTCAATGCATGGTTTCCCTTTCAGAAAAATCAACCAGAATATTTTAAGAGAACTCAAATCTCAACTTCAGGGATGAATTCAGGATATTGCTCCAGGATTTTTCTTAGAAATTCCACCCCTCCCTTTGGGTTGACTAAATATAAGTCTATTGCCTCTTAAGATTTCATATAATACTCACCTTTTCTAGGTCAAAGTACCAATGGGTAAATTTTGAAAACAGAAAAATATGTATTTAATTATATAATAATTGACAGGAACAAATAAATATACCATGACTCATTTATTAGAAACTTTTTTTCTTGGGCATTAAAAGTAATGCTGCTTAAAGTACCAGGCTGCTAAGGTGCTTGTGCCAGAATGTATATCAACACACTTCCTTCTTAAACAAGGTCTTGTTGTATAAAAATGTCAGCTGAACCAGTGTATTTGATGACACAACTGATTTATATTCTGGTGCCAGCTTTTTATCTTGTCCTGGAACAGTAACAAACTTTTAAGACCAGTGGCTGGTCCAACAAACCACTTTGAGCAGCAATGTTGTACAGGATTCAAAATAGAACAAAACATGGTCCAAAAAACTTCTTGAGAACTTTATAATTTAAGGGGAGTGAGTCATGTACATGTATAACTTAATACAAAAAGAGTGCTTTAAGACAAAGGTACACATAAAAGAGTTACAAGTTCAATGAAAAGACAAATCACTAACCTTTAAGCATTAAAAAACAGGCTTAAAAGTGGAGTAGTATTTGAAACTAGGTGGAAGAAGGCAGGAGAATGAAATAAGCAAAGGGTTGGGAATACTTGGGTAGACTGAGAATTTTAGTTTGGTGGGAGAGTAGGACAAATGAAGTCTAGTGGGAAATAAAGCATGAATAGAATGGAGTCAGACAGTATTCTGCACACTTGGTAGGCGATGGTAAATGAAAAAGATATTTTTGTTTTGTCTTAAAAGGATGGCAAAATTCATGATCAAATGTACTTTTGGAAAAATCATTTCTGGCAAGTAATGTAAAGAGTGGATTGGATAGGAATGAGTAACAGAAAGGGGAAACAAATGAGAAAGGGCTACAAACATGATTCAAAGTTATTTATAAATGTTATATCTATACAGTAAATCAATACAAATGCAAGATGGAAGCCCTCCCCCCACCCAAAAAAGTCAGTGATGCTCTATATTAAAAATATATGAAATATTAATTATCCATACAACACTTTGAATTCAAACCAATTTAGTATTAAAAAAAATAAAGTCAGCCAAACTGTTGTTTAACATAAAGATAAAATATTACAAATTAATTTTACTTAATTGATATCTTAATGGATTTGATGCTGTGCTGTCATAAAGACTGGAAAAAAGAAAGTTATTTAGGAACATAACTGTTATATTTCTAAAAATTCAGTTAAGAATAATAATACAAAATTACTTCACAAATAGAAAATAAATGTTGAGTTTATAGAATAACTGAGTTTCTAAGCGCTTACCATTCTCAGGCTGAGTTTTCTTAAGTGAATCGATGAGAGTACTGACTGCTTTTAAAACAAATATGATTTCTGTTACTTGTTGCCTAAAATGAGATAGGAAATTATCTCCATGAAGATTTTAAGATATGGCATGTGTCTTTTTTTACTGGGTTTATACAGATAAATATACTTTGGAAAAAAACAATACAATGCAAAGTTAATGTTAGTTTTAAATTCCTATTTAAAAAAATCATTTTATTAACATGTACTTCAATGTGCAAATAAGATAGTCTTACTGTAAATTATCAACTTAAAAAAGGGAGAAGAGGCAACCTATTCATGCAAATCTCAATTTATTTGTAAGATATTTCATATAACTACTTAAAATTAAGACATTTTATAATGTTTTTAAAACTTCTCCGTGAAATGTTTCTTATTTTTTTTAAATCTTTAACTAATTAATACTAAAAGGGATTTGCCAAAGCTTAAATGGAAGTAAAGAATACTATTACCTCTTGTCACATATTTTATCATGCTGTTAAAAGTACATTTAAAATTACAACAGTACTTATTCAACATTCTAATACAAAAAATAACATGTTCAAAATCTGTCCTAAGGTAGTACGATTTGGAGACGCTAGCAATGATAAATGAATGTGGAGTAAAGGATCAACAAGAGTAGCTTCAGTCCCCTCTTCCTACCTATAGAAGTGAAGCTTTTCTGTTCTATAGTATCCTCTACTCCCAATCCTATTCCTGGCACGAATCTGTGTTATTCTACAGATAAGATTTTCCTAATGCTATGACAGGATACTATTTCAAACCACTCATTGTAAGCACAGAAGTATTTTATTGTGTTGCAATGTAGCTTTTTGGAAAATAATATAATGATGACTGCACCAAACATAGGATGATACAATATAACATTTCATAGCACAACTATAATTAAGACTCAATTTAAAAGCAACAGAATAAACACAAAACATAAAAAATGAAGGAAAGGTTGCTTTCTGAAATTAAATTTTATAATCTAATAAACAAAAATATTCCAAGCAAAGCAACGTTATTAATGCTTTTCCAAGTATACTTCAGAGGTAAATTTTGTTAAATCAATTTTCAATCATGACGATAAGCATATTATTAACAAAAGTCTTTGGAATGTTTTTGTATCTAAATCTAAATATGGGAAGGTATAATTTTTATGTCCTAAAAATTCAAAATAAAGTGAATCCTAAAAGTAGAAATACAATGGCTAATAACTGATAATTAGGAAAAAAAAAAAAAAAACCAGCAAACTACTATGCAATTTTTCATTCATTGAATTTGAAAAAGATAAATGATAAATTGGCAAATAATTTTAAAATGCTAACAATGGAAGAAAAGGACATTCATATACTCCTAGGAGAGTGTAAACTGATAGAAATCTCTGGTTGACAATTTGTAATACATATCAATAGCTTTTAAAAAACTATATCTTTTGTCAGGGCAATTCCAACTCCAGACATTTATTATAAGTAAATAAGAATGTGCAAAAAGATTTAGGGCCTGTGATTTCTCTCTCCAATGAGATGGGACCCACAGTGATTTTCCTCTTTCCTGACTTTGATAACTTTGTCTGTCAATATTACTTTATCTTTGTTTCATTTGCTTTGCCTTACACTCAACTGCACATTAAAAAGATTGGCAGCATAACCACAACTTATGATTGCATTTTTTGGTAAGTTCTGATCTATACTCAAACTTTGACTAGCCTTGCTTAGCATAAAGGCCTAGAGTCCCTTCCACTGTTATAGTCTGGCTAAATGAGAAGCAAATCAGTTTAGGTATAAGGGCTTAAATAAGCAAACTGGATGGAAGAAGATCTAAGATATGGGTAGCTGACTTATAGAGAAACCTAGAAATGACTGTAAAATAAACCGGGAAGTTCCTACAGTATAACTTATCTATTATTTTCTCTCTAGAGAGATCCACAATCATGTGCTCATACAGATCCATTAAGTCCTTACCCAGGAATCCTTGAGAAGATATATTTTAGAATTCACTTTTGTTTTTCAAATTCAAAAGATAATTTGGTAATATATCATATATTATTTAACCTTCATGAGGAGTCTGAAAAAGCACCCTATAATACAGTACCATGTCAGCAGTAAAATTTATGAGTATTTACATTGTATAGGATAAACAAAATTATAAACAGCCTCAGGTTAAATTCAGATCACTTATGAAAACACTTGGTTTTTTGGAGTTTTTAAATTAATAATTATGATAGCATATTTCCTTCTTTAGTAAGTTAAAATACATACCTTGGAAGAGGGCATTTACCACTTAATCTTTCATCCTCTATATAGCGATGCAGTACATCTTGAGACCGCTTTAAAAGCACTGAGAGTGCCATTCGTGAGATGTAGCCTTCTTGAGGTGTTGTGACTTTATTACTGAAGGAAAACTGAAGCAATGTTTCAAAACACATTTTAGAAAATTCTTCTCTCAAACGAATATCAATCTCTGCTTCTGTAAAATAATTTTTTATGATTAATGAAAGGTTAAATTAATACACCTTGATGATAACTCTTAGCACACTAGAAACAGGAAATTGTTCAACTGATGAAGGGCATTATGAAAAGCTTAGAGCTAATGGCATGCATATATATATAAACAATTTTCCCTGTTGCAAGGTCAAAAACAAGGCCAGACTGTCCACTCTCAACACTTCTACTCATCATTTTTGTCTTGGTCTTTTTATAACCTTCAACAGCACTACAAAATACCTCTCAAGAGTTTTCTACATTGTCAAACTTGTTATTACCTCTTTCTTTTCCCTCTCCCTCCCTCCTTCTCTTTCTCTCCCACTTGTTGTTTTCTTTCTTTTTTTTCTCTCTTGGCAACATCTTTCCTGGAGCCTGACCTGACCTCTGCTCCAGGCTGGGCTAGTTGCTCTCTAGAAGTGCTGTCCACCAACTATATACCCTGGAACTAGTCTTTGCCATCACTGTATGAATTGTCTTTACTCTCTCTGTGTTATATCCTACTTCCTAGATCTCATACCCTCTCCATTTTTTGGTTTATTCCTTTGTAACTGAGAAAGAGTGAATAGGAAGTAAAATTTTTGAGACCTTGCACTTCTGTAAATGTCATTATTTTACAGCAGTATTCAAAATGTGGTTCCTAGCAGCATCACAAGAGAACTTATTAGAAATGCAGCTCTCATGTCTCACTCCAGACCTACTGAATCAGAAACTCTGGGGGCACAGCCCTGCAACAGCTTACCCTCGGGGTTGATTATGATGCGTGCTGACATTTGAGAATTATTGTTCTACACTCAGATTAGTGTGAAACTCCTTAAAAATCTTTTCCATTTATAACTCTGAAATCACTGCCTCAATGTCTTTTAGCTTCCAATGATGCTACTAAGAATTCCAAAGTCATTTTGATACAATTCTTGTGTGTGGAACTTTTTTCTTTTCTTTCTGAAACTCTTTAGGATCTTCTCTTTATACCTGGATGTTTTGATATTTCATGATGATATGCCTTATCATGGGTCATTTTTCTTTCACTGTTCTGGGTCCTGAGTGACCGACCATTTTTAACCTGGAGATTTATTTCTTTGTGTTGTTTCTTTGAAAATTTCCTCTCCTAGCTTCTCTCTATTCTTTCTTTCTGGAAGAGCTCTTGTTAAATGTTAGACTCTTTGATTCACTTTCTTTCTTTCTTTTCATACTGTTCACTTTTTCGTCTTTGCTCTACTTTCTGGGTTATTTCCTTAATGTTTTTTTCTAAATGTTCATTGATCTTGTTATTTCAGCTATCACTCTTTTAGTTTCTATGAGCTCTTTCATGTTCTAATTGTTCCTTTTCAATAGCATTTTTCCTGTTTCATGGATGTAAAATCCTTTATCTCTTTGAGCATCCTAATTATACTAATTGTGCTTCCTTTTATATAATGTTTCCTATGACTGTGCCTTATCTCTTTCCTACCAGTTTCTTTCAACCTTCTTATTTGTTTTGGTCTTTCTCTTTCATGTCGGAGGATTTTCTTAAAATCTGTGAGCTTTAGCTATCAAATCATACTTAAAAGCAGAGGACAAAAAATGATCACTGGAATCTCTGTGTTTATAGATTGGTCTTCTTTAGCAAGGAAGGCTTTGTATGTATGTTTAAAGAAAACTCAAAGTTGAGAAGTTTGTGTCCAATGGCAGTCATTGGAAGAATATCCATGTATCTTCCTTATCTTGGTACATTTAATAGCATAAATGGCAAGAGAGATCATCAGAAAACTACTAAAAAGTATATGTGATAACCCAATAGTCCATATTCAGCCTAGAATATTTACAACTAGTGATTATAAATATCGTTCTTAATGTATATTTTATTAAAATGTATCTAAACTTTTCCTATATACTCAAGAATAAAAAGTTGAGTACTTTAAGATAAATGAACTTTAAATGTTTTTCTCCAAGGTCCTCATGTTTGTGAAATTTGCACCTTACCAGATCAGTTTTAAAAATTGTCTGGGCTAGCACTAGTTTGTGAAGTAAGCAATATATGAGAGACATCTAGTGGTCAAACTGTGCACATTTATACTCTTTAAACTTCAGCTGTTTAATGCAAATTAAACCTGGTAAACTCTAGGGATTAAGGATACGCATGACACAAAGTTACAACTTTTTAATCACCTCCAGAAAAATCCTATTATGAAGCCACCATTACACTTAACACTTGAGTACAGATTCAGAAAAAGAGAAATAACAGCAAAAAGCAACATATATCATCTCCCAATAAGGTAGCATGATATAATCAAAAGAAGCATGTAGTTCTTTTTAAGAATGAATTTTGGCCTCCAGGCTTAAGATTGTGAGCAATTTTTTCAAGATTTCTAAACCCATTTCCCCTTCTGTAATATGGTAGAACCTATCCTCACAGAAATGTTGTGAGGAATGAGATTAACATTCTGGCATAATACCCTACACACAGTAGGTATTCACTAATGTTAGTTCCTTTAATTGATGCTAAGGTATCTTTTTGTTTTTAATGGATTTATTCTACAATTTACAGTCCTGAGAGGATGGTATTCATATCTTCAATTTACAGGTGACAAAACTCAGACTTAGACAAATTAACCAACTAGTAAGTGGCAGAATACACACTCATTATCTCCCCCAATAATCCATGACTTCACAAAACTAGTAATTTGTGTCAGCTTGCCAAGAATTAAGCAGACTCCTTGAGTGTTTTGCAATTTAATTCATCACCCATGGTCCACAAAATATTTACCATATTTTCCTCTCATACAACTTAATGTTCTAAATCAGTCTTAAAAATTACCTCGCCATTCTCTCATTTACATTTACCACAATCATAGGAGTAAACATTTCTACTGTCAGCTTCTTAAAAAGTACTTCAACACTTACTAAAAGTTTTTTTTTAATCACTGAAATAACATACCTGTAAATGAAGATGACTGAGAATGTATTGAGCCCTTGTTAAGCATGGTCATTATCTGACCAACAAATTCCTTAGGAATAAAATTGGCATAGGGTAGTATCTCAGTACTAATAAGCTGAACTACCTAAAACAAAAGAGGCAAATTCAAATACATCTTTTTCCTGAAAAAGACTGACTCAAGTGATAATTTCTAAAGTAAAATTTAAATTTTCTTCTTAAAAAAATCAGTTAAAGAATCTTCCTTAAGAGAAGTACACAAACATTTAATGTCAATATAGAGGATGACTAGTCTGTTTTCCCCCTCTGTCTTAGTAAATAGCTTTATCACAAAGTAGTCAATAGTATAAACTGTTTACTATGCAACGATTTTAGTAAATGTTGATCTTCAACATGGTATATGCAAATAGTGCTCTAGAGAAAAAGTCAGCATATGAAATTTATCCATGAATTTATCAGCATATGAAAAATATCCAAAACAAGATAAGATCTAAATAATCTTTTAGAACCATAAAAATGAGGTATAAAATATGGCAAAAGTTATATTCACTTTTTAATAGCTTATTTCTAACATATAATGTGTTATTTTGCCTTTTGAAGAAAAAGAAAAGTTTACAAGAATTTTAATATAGTAATGGGACAAAAGGCAACATTTTGTTTTTATATGATCATGCCCATGTTTTTTTATGCACACTATAAATAAATTTATTTCATTTTATTTACTTAAAAGTTGCCCAATCGCACTTAAAAAAAATGAAAACAATGATTCCCTCAACGACAACAAAAAAAATTCATAATCAAGAACAACTTCTTTAAACTCCATTCATAGTCAACAAAATATATTCTTTAAAAAACACTCATTATTTGTTTCAAGAATTCTAGAGGCTGTAACTACGGCTGGTTAAAAATGAGAACATCTAAACAATTCATTGACAAATTTGAACTATAAACATCTGATTTAAATCATCAAACTGTAGAGTAAGCTCTCAAATACAAGCTTGCTGACTAATGGATTTATTTTACTGAATCGACTGCTGTTTAAAATTATTAAATGGACACAACTAAGTATCTAGAAAAGATACACATAGCACACAGCTAACAAATATAACGAAGTCATTTTTAAAATGTCAATGCTTTAACCTTTATGAGATTTAATGCATTTAAAAGTTCGAGCTTAACCTATCCACTTTATTCTTTTAGCATTTTAGTTTCAACATTTCTATTAGGTGGTTTGCACAAACGGTCAAAGGAAAATGTTTTTAGTTTCCTCACCTCAACATCAATACTTTCATTTCTTTGAAATTCTTGAATAGAGAGGTTATCTGGAGGTATGCTAAAAAATAAATAAATAAAACACTTGATTTTTAAAGGTAAAATATTTCTTGGAAATACAAATAGAAAAGAAACAATATTCAAATGAACAAAAAATTATATTTTCTCACCTAGGATGGACATTACCATTTATTTTAAAAAAACAGTATTTTTAATTAAAGTTATTAGTATAAATGATTAAACTAATAACAAATACGAAATTCCAGTTACAAAAATACTTGGCCCAATCCTAAACTAAATAAAATCTATAAAACTAAACTTCTTTCAATACTATGAATGCAAAACCGAAGAAAAATAAATCATCTGCAGCCATAGCAAAAATTACTAAAATTACTACTGTAATGATACCTGAATTAACATATATTGCCAGTGATTCAAGAGAGTCTTAGTCAAGTTGCTGAACTACACATTCAAGAGACTGTCCATTAACCATTAATTTGTAATAAATACATTCTTTAATGTATTTATTTACGATAAAATAAAGAACATCTGAAAAAAGAGAACTGATTCAGATTTTCCAAAACAGAAAATTGTTCCAGCAAGATCAGAAGAAATCAAGAGTTCTGAAGAAATCAAGGTGAATTCTAGACCCTGTGGCTCTTAATAAGAAAGAGAGTAAAATGGTATTAAACTTATGAAACAGTGTAATATTAACTACTTAAAAGCAGCTGAGAATAAGATGGTAATCATTATTACAATAATAATGACAGCAAAAATTAGGGAGCCCCCCTCACTGTAGTATTTTGTATTATCTACTATGTAGTATTTATTTGTATTATCTACTATGTTCCCACAGTAACCACATGTAGTATTACTGTATGTAATTGACAGAAGAGGAAATCAAAGCTTAGAATGGCTAATAACATGACAAAGAACACACAGAAAATAAATGACATGGCCACAATTTGAACCTAGACTTATCTGATATATCAGCCTAAATTCTTTTTTATATTCTAAATATAAAAACAGTATTATCACATTTAGGTTTAAAAGTATAGCACACGGTATTTAAGGCTGTCTTTGCTCTCCTTGGTATTATTTGGTTCATCTATTCACAGGTATTAAAATACACACACACGCAAGTACAAATACCAACTGGTTGACTACTAATTTAAAAAAAGCTTATTAGAAACATACACTAATACTATTATTGGGATCATATATCAAAGAGACTGAACTGTATTTTTAAAATATCTTATAATGAGGGAAGAGAGTCACATACAAAGCTAAAAACTTCAATATTCACTCCTCTTAGTCCTAAAATCATTAAAATCAGGAAATTATTCGATTGTGCATAGTTAGGTATTTTGCCTTCAGAACCCAAACTAATGGTTATGTATTTTAATTTATAGTTAGTATCCTTACTAGATATTTTGAGCGTAACAAAAACATTGGTTGATTGAGCTTTAAAACATGCTGATTATTAACAGAAGTTACCTAAATATTATAAAGGGAGACAGTCAATATTGCAGGTACAAATGAGCCATATAAGATCCTTACAATTCTCTCAATTTGGGAAATACAGTAGTGATTTTTAAAAAATTCTTTTCATTAATCCTTATTTGAAATAAAAGAGCCTTTGAACTGATGAAGTATTATACTTTTTGTTAGTTCTCTCTGTACAGTACATTAAAAAATTTTATTGAAATATAATTCACATACCATAAATTTACACTTTTAAAGTGTTTAATTCAGTGCTCTTTAGTATATTCACAAAGTTGTGCAATGACCATCACTTTTAATTCTAGAATATTTTCATCACCCTCCAAAAAAACCCTGTACCTCATTCTCCCCGCCTCTCACTTCTGGCAACCATTAATCTATTTTCTGTCTCTAAGTATTTGCCTATTCTGGATATATTGTATAAATAAGATCATATAATATATGGCCTTTTATCTCTGATTTCTTCCACTTAGGATGTTTTCGATATTCATGTATGTTGTCGCATGCATCAATATTCTATTCCTTTTTATGGTAGAATATTCCACTGTATGGATATACCACATTTAATTTGTCTATTCATCAGCTGATGAACTTTGAGACTGTTTTCTTTTTTTTGTTATTATGATAATTCTGCTATGAACATTAGTGTATAAGTTTTTGTGTGAATATGTTTCATTTTAATTATTTTGGGTAGTACTTAGTGATTTTTAACTTAAGGTCCACAGACCATGTGTCTTCTAGAGCAGGGGTCCCCAACCACAAGGCCACGGACTGGTACTGTTCCACGGCCTGTTAAGAACTGAGCTGTACAGCAGGAGGTGAGCAGAGAGTGAGCAAAGCATCATCTGTATTTGCAGCCACTCCCCAGTGCTAACATCATCACCTCAGCTCCATCTCAGACATTAGGCATTAGATTCTCATAGGAGCACTGGTCCCTGGTGACAAAAAGGTTGGGGACCACTGTTCTAGAGGACAAGTACCATGTTTTGGTACTCAAGAGGTTGGCTGAATGAATTCCTAATAGACAGTGTCTACCAGATTACAGCTCTTAGGTTTTTTCATCTTTAATTGTGTTTTTCTTCTCATTTAAACTATTTACTTATGATAGCCCTCAAAGATGTTCAAAGGCTTTCTTCTCATTGATTTTGGTTTTATTTGTATTTTATTTGTAATTTTACTGCTTGCCAAAGGAAGCAACTTACGAACCAAAAACAGTTAGGAAACAGTTTTGTTATTCTCTGCAACATTCCAAAATACCACTGATGGACTTCAGTTATAGAATACAGTCTATTGTAGCATAAAATAAAATTTAAAATTTAACAGCTTGTGATTTCCAGAGTAATCAGTTACTTGGAAAACAAAAACAGAAAAAAGAAAATATGCATGGTTTTTAAGTTCTCTTAGTGAGCACTTAATTTTTAGTATCAACTAACTAATGAAAGCTTTCAATTTGAACCTTAAAGTATTTTTGGACTATGAAATGAAAAATAAACTGGCTTTATCCATATAGCTGTTCATATAGCTGTTCAGTGTAAAACATTATGTGAAAATATATACAAATAGTCATGAACTTTTACAACTAGTCTAATCAATTTCTTCTTACAATTAAAGAAAATGATGCCTAGTGAGGGGAAATGACAAGGTCAAAGTCAACAGAAAGTAGGTGGCAGAGTCAAGAGTAGGCCACATGTCTCCTCTCAATATCGGGTTTGTTTCAACTACTCCATGTAGTAGAAGGCTTAAATCTGTAACCAGAATAACCACAACTTAGAACACTGATTCCCTGTTACTTGATAGCAGAACTCAGTACCTCTTTTTCTAGCCATTAAAAACTCCAAATTTAGATGTAAATTTCCTGGTCCCAGTTATTTAGAGTTTTGATCTTTAACTTTTTAGTTTAAAACATAGCTGTCTTATGGGAAAGGACATGGACAATGTCAAGTTTCTCTTAAAGGAAAGAAATCATCATAATGAGGATAACAGTGGTAGAAAGCATTTTAAAAGCACTTACATTACAGGCACTATTCTGAGTATTCATTTACTTTAAGCGATTTAATCCTCACAACAACCCTGTAAGATAGGTAGCATTATTATTCCTATTGAACAGATGAAGAAAACAAGTCAGTGAAAAGTAAAATAAACTGTCCAAAACATCACAAAGTGTGGGTGAAATCTGAATCTAGGTAGTCTGGCTCCTGAGTCCGTATTCTTACCCACTATGCTAGCTACTTCTTAAACAATGTAATTTTTCAACATATCCAAAACACTTCTTTAATGTAAATAGGGCCTCAGTCAGGCAAAAGATTGTAATGAAATTATACCACAACTGCATTAATACGAAAGTACATAAAATGTAAATTCTCTATTATTGGCCCTTTGATTCCACTGTCTACTTTCCTGTACAAAAAGCACTGTGTAAAACTGAATTTAATAAAATGAGAACAAAGTTTGGAAAATAAAGAATGTTCAACAAGAAACTCAAGAATAAGGATGATGGTGGACTCAGCCACAGGAGAAGAAATTCTTAAAAAAGTTGTACTCATTGCAAAAATAATACAAAAACAAAACTGATCTAAAAGCTTATTCGGAGGTGACATCAGTATTATGGTGAAGTGAAACGATTCCTTTTTTCTCTCCTTTACCTACAACTAGTGAGACATCTATAATTCAACAAAGATTCCTGTGCTCAACACATTAGGATGCCTATGAGATCCACACATCTGTACATCTGAAGATAGGTGGACTGGAATGCACAAGGTAGACAGAACTGAAGAAATGGCAGGGATGTTGCCTGTAACCCCGGTTCCCCAACCATGGTGGCTGAGCCCGCAGCTCTAGGGAGCTCAGCAGAAGCGGCAGAGATGGGACCACAACTCTAGCACACCCTACCAGAGCCTCGGCAGGGTGGGCGCCAGAGACACAGCCCCCTCTTGTGGCTGTGGAAAGGCCACGTCACTAAAGCAGTGGTGCACACATCTCTGGTTACCCGGTTAAAGTAGTGCCAGCGGCCACAAGAAATCAGGCAGCAGCAATGGCGGGGCTTGGGACTCTGGCTCCCCAACATACATTGCCTGAGACCCAGACAACCTGGATGCATCAGGGGCATGGCCATCCTTGTAACACTAACAGTGATGCCTGTAACAGCAGGGAAAACCACAAATGCAACAACAATGAAAACAGCAAGGCACACCAGCAACCCCCAGAAGCACAAGCAGTGACAAAGAGGGCTCATTTGACACCTCTGGCAGAGAACTTAAAATGTGGAAACTTCTGGCTCTCAAATATAACTAGAATCAGCTCAAGTAAGAGAAACCAAAAACTTGTGCTCTATCTCCACCTACTGGAAAATTAAAGAAAAGCCTCTAATTATCAACCTGCTGAATTATTAAAATTAAAGCTGTACCTACCTAAAGAAGAAAGGCATTTGCTACTTCAAATGCACCAGCAGAAGAATACCTATAAAGCACCATGAATAATCATGGTAACACAGTATCACAAAAAGAAAATGAAAATTCTCCAGAAACCAAACTCAAAGCCACAAAAGATTGTTATCTAAATGACAGACAATTCAGAATAGCTGTCATAAAGAAACTAAACAAGATACAAAAAAACTTAGAAAGGCAGTTCAATAAGCTCAGAATACAATTAAATAACAGGAGTACTTTAGCAAAGAGACTGAAACTCTATAAAAGAACCAAATTCTGTAGCTGAAGAACTCAATAAATGAAATGAAGAATGACATTAGAAATCACTGGAAATAGAGCAGACCATATAGAAAAGAGAATTAGTGAGCTCGAAGTTATAAATCTACAAATAATTCAGGTGGAAGAGGAGAGAAAACTGAGCTTTTTACAAGTGAAAAACTCTATAAGAGCTATTCAAGTCCATTAGAAAGGGCAACAAAAGGATAATGGGTATCCCAGAAGGAAAAGAGAGGCAAAGGGGACAGAGAGCCTATTTAAAGAAATAATAGATGAGAACTTCCAAATCCTGGTGAAGGAGCTGGACATACAAGCCCAAGAAGCTAACAGAACATCTAATTATCTCAATGCAAAAAGATTTTCTCAAAGACACATTATATTAAAATTATCTAAAAGTCAATGATAAAAAAAAGAAGAAGAAGAAGAATTCTTAAGACAGCCAGAGAAAAGAAGATAGTAACCTATAATGGAACCCCCATCACACTATCATCAGATTTCTCAGCAGATACTCTACAGGCTAGGAGAGAGTGGAATGACATTCAAAATAATGAAAGATAAAAAATGTCAGACAAGAATAATATATCCAGCAAACTTATCTTTTAGATAGGAAGGAGAAATAAAGGCTTTCCCAGAGAAAAGCTGAAGGAGTTCACCACTTCAAAATCTGCCTTACAAGAAATGTTTAAAGGAGCAGTTCTACTGGAAATGAAAAGGCAAAAGTATACAAAACTTTGAGTAGGGTGAGAGACAGACAGAATCAGAAAATTGCAACTCTATTACAGACTAGAGTGTGAGATACTGAATTATAGCATAAAAGTTAAAGGCAAAAGAGCATTAAAAATAACAAGTAGCTGAACATACAACATAAAAAAGTAAGGATTATTAGTGACAATTTAAAAAAACGGGGAGGAAGGAAAGAACAAAACTTGTAGAGGCAAATGAATATAACATGCTAGCAGAAGAAAAAAGACTATTTTATCTTCATTTTATATAAACCTCATTCATGGTAACCATGAAACAAAAATCACACCATAATCAGGTGGGATTTATTCCAGAGAAGCAAGGATAGTTCAACAACTGCAAATCAATCAACATGATACACCATATGAACAAGATGAAGGATAAAAATCATATGATCATCTCGATAGCTCCAGAAAAAGCATCTCACAAGATTCAACTTTCATTTATAAAAACTTTCAATAAAATGGGTATAGAAGGAAAGTACTTCAACATAATAAAGGGTAAATATGACAAACCCATAGCTAATAGCATAGCAATGGTGAAAAACTGGAAGCTTTTTCTTTAAGATCAAGAACAAGACAAAGAGGCCTATTTTTGCCACTTTTGTTCAGCATAGTATTGAAAAGTCCTAGCCAGAGCAATTAGGCAAGAAAAAGAAATAAAAGCATCAAAATTGGAAAGGAAGAAGTAAAACTGTCACTATTTGTGAATGATATGGTTTTATATATAGAAAACTCTAAAGACTCCACCAAAAACTATTAGGAATAGTAAATGTATAAAGTTGTGGGGTATAAAATCAATATATAAAAATCTGTTGTTTCTATACACTCATAACAAACTATCAGAGAAAGAGAAATCAAGAAAAGAATCTCATTTACAATTGTAACAAAAAAATACAATATCAAAGAATAAATTTAACAAAGTAGGTAAAAGACCTGTACCCTGAAAACTATGAATGACACTGATGAAAGAAACTGAAGAAACAAAGAAATGAAAAGATATTCCATGCTCAGGAATTGGAAGAACTGACAATGTTAAAATGTCCATATCACCCCAAAGCAATTTATAGGTGCAGTGAAATCCTTATCAAAATCCCAGTGGGATTTTTCACAGAAATGGAACAAAAAAAATCCTCAAATTTGTATGGAACCACTAAAGACCCCAAATAACCGAGGCAATCTTGAGAAAATGAACAAAACCAAAGGTTTCACACTACCTGATTTCAAACTATACTACATAGCTATAGTAATCCAAACAGCAGAGTATCGACAGAAAAAAAAGACACACAGGCCAATGGAAAAAAATTGAGAGCCCAGAAATAAACCCACACATGTACAGACAACTAATTTACAACAAGGAGGCCAAGAACAGAGAGTAGAGAAAGTCTCTTCATTAAATGGTGCTGGAAAAACTGAACATCCACATGTAAAAGAATGAAACTAGACCACTACCTTACACCATACAGAGAAATTAACTCAAAATGGTTTAAAGACTTGATATAAGACCTGAAACCATAAGATATATAGAAGACAACATTGTCCTTATTCCTGGACATTGGTTAGCAACATTTTGGTGGATTTGACTTTAAGAGCAAGGGAAACAAAAACAAAAACAAAATGGGACATCAAACTAATAAAAAGCTGCACAGCAAAGGAAACCATCAACAAAATGAAAAAGCAACCAACTGAATAGAAGATATTTTTAAAGGATATTTCTGATAAAGAGTTAATATCCAAATATATATCATGAACTCTAGCAATGCTAGACCATTCCCTCCACCTCTCAAACAATTAAAAAATAAGCAGAGGCTCTGAATAGACATTTTTCCAAGGAAGACATACATATGGCCAACAGGTATACGAAAAGATGTTCAACATCACTAATTAGGGAAATGCAAATCAAAGCTACAATGAGACATCACCTCATACCTGTTAAAATGGCTTTTCTCAAAAAGACAAGAAATAACAAGTGTTGGAGAGGATATGGAAAAAAGGGAACCCTCACACACTGTTAGTGGGATTGTAAATTGGTGCAGCCACTATGAAAAACAGTATGGAGGTGCCTCAAAAAATTAAGACTAGCACTACTATATGATCCAGCTATTCTACTTGTGGGTATTTGTCTGAGGAATATGAAAACACAAATTTGAAAAGATACAGGCACCTATATTTATAATAGGCCAGATTTGGAAATAACCTGCATCCATCGATGGATGATTGGATAAAGAAAATTTGGTGTATGTAAATACACAATGAAATACTATTCAGCCATAAAAAAGATAAAATATTGTCATTTGTGACAATATGGATGGACTTGGAGGTATTATGCTAAGTAAGATAAGTCAGAAAAAGACAAAAATTATATGATTTCACTCATGTGGAGTATAAAGAAAAAAGAGAAACAACAAGCGAACAAGAAAAGTAAACTCATAGGTAAGGACAACAGATTGATGGCTATTAGAGAGGAAGGAAGGTGGGGGGACAACAAAATGTAAAAAGGGTCAAATGTATGGTTACAGACGGAAACTATATTTTTGGTGATAAGCATGCTATAGGATATACACATATCAAATTATAATGTTGTACACCTGAAATATATATAATGTTATAAACCAATGTTACCTCTTTTTTAAAAAAAAAAGCTTATTCAATTTATTAATAGAACAATATTCACAGACAGATAACTGGGGAACAAAGAGGAAAGTTTAAATTACTAAATCTATTTGCTTTATATAAATTAACACAGTGATTTGGACAATGAAGTCCATAAAGGAACTAATATTTTCAGGGTTATTTTAAAGATAAAAACATAAAATATTTGACTATTCTTTGAGTCCCTATAATTTTCATTCAAATACAAAGAGTATGTTTGCATTGATAGCAATAAAATTTCTAAAGGTAAGAAATATATAAGATAGCAAAACAAAGTCTGACCATTTTCAGAAACAGAAATTAGAATCATACACATCATTAGTTTCAATTCTGAAATATCAGGTAAAGTTTTATAGCAAAAAATGTAAGTTAATCCTTCTGCACGCTGCAACTTTACTGAATAACTGAACAATATTAGAAAGGTAGAATGTCTACAGTTAAATCGTTCTGTTGTAGATTCATCTAACAATTATCAATGTACCAATGTAGGTATTTTTCTCAAAGTATATCAAATGCATAATTTAAATAGTTTAAAACTAATTTAAATGATTACATAGCAGTGCATTGTATGTTTATCATTTATAGTTTTAAAAAGTGATTAATGTATATAAAAATAGAAAATTTTTGTTGTCACAGAATTTCAATACCATAGCACAAAAGAAAATTAAGTTGTAGAACTGAAGACTATCTGGCTATCACAGCTATTATAGGTAAGTCCATCATTAGTAAAACATCACAGTTTAGATCAGTGCTGACCAAAGGAACTTTCTGTGATGACAGAAATGTTCAATAATCCGCACAGTCCAACATGACAGCCACTAGCCATACATGTCAATGAGAACTTGAAATCTGGCTAGTGAGACTAAAGAACTGAATTTTTAATTTTACTTAAAATTACTTGCAGCTAGTGACTACTGTATTGGATAGTACTGCTCTAGATGGACCACAGTAGATTACTCATTCAAAAAATTTAGTCTGTATTCCAATTATTCTATTCTCACTTAGTGAGGGATCAAAATAACATCCTTAACCTATGCCCTCAGTAGGATATCGTACAATGAAAATTCCATTTTTCTTTACTAAACCTCAACATCCTTTTTTTAAACCACATTCACATAACTATTATTTCAGTATATTGTTATAATTGTTCTATTTTATTATTAATTATTTCTGTTAATCTCTTACTGTGCCTAACTGATAAACTTTGTCATAGGTATGTATGTACAGGAAAAAAATGTAGTGTACACCACCTGTGGTTTTGGGCATCCAGCTGGGGGTCTTAGACTATATCTCTGTGGATAAGGGGGCACTACTGTACTTTCATTTTTAATTTTTTGAGGAATTTCCAAATCTAAACACCTTAAAGAGCCAATCATTATTGACCCTGGTCCTATTTATTCTAACAAAACATTGATTTCTGAAATTGTTTTACTCTTGTAATACAAATAACTACCCAGTTTAAAAAACGGATCTTCTTAGCTTCATCTAGTCAAAACCATTCATATAGCGATTCCTATCTGACGAGCAAAACCACTATACACAGAGTAAAAATCTCCATTGTTCGCAGGTGATGCATCCAACAGATAAATGCCTAATGCAGTTGTGATTTGTATACAATCTAGCAATCTTCATAATCAATTACTTTGTTAATGAATAATTAGAAATACTGTTTTTAAAGCAATTAAAGGTATAAATTGCAATTCTTCAAAGACTGTCCTAATTGCAAAAATAAATGAGCTGACCTTTTAGTAAAGAGAAAGTCTTCAAAAGTGTTGGCTAGTTCTGGCCACATACTGTCAAATTTTCCAGAAGAAGCATGCTGCCGGGCAACAGGTAGCCCAATAGAAAGAACTTTGAGGAGAGAAGATACTGCTAGTTTCCATGTGCTTTCAGAAGGGCAGGAATACTTCAAACTGAGAGGAACCCTAAGGGTCTGTTAAAATAAAGACAGTTTAAAATAAGTATTAATCAAAACATATAAACACCACTTTAAATACTTAAAAAAAAAAAAAAACAATAGCAGAGAGAAAAAAAATAATAGCATAGGCATTTTAATTGAAAAAAGGATGTTATTTTCTAGAAAGACCAATTCTCAGTCACGGTCCTCAAATCCTACAGCCTAGAAAGATATACTTTAAAATACTATCTCCATTTTATAAGCAATGACCCCGAATAAATAACAACCTTTGAACCTCAGTTTCTCATCATAAAAGATAAGGATGTTACTGAAAAGTTAAGCGTAAGAGTAGGAAACTTACAAATTTGTAGCTTCTCTCAGCTTAATGTTATGGAATTAAAACATTCTACCATAGTTCTTCTAGCATAAAATAATTTGACTGATGGAGTTCTTCCATCCAAGAAAGATCAATACTGCTTACATTTTTCCACTAATGGTTAGGGGAGAATAAATGTAGCTTAAGCATCATTAATTTGAAGTCTCATGTTTTATCTCTAAAGTTCAGTAAATTTTGTTTTAACATTTTAATGTACCTTTTCCAAATGTTTTAGTAAACCTGCAAATTCAAAAAGATGGTTTATCTTTAACCCTTGAGGACACAGGAGTAGAACATCTGAGCTATAGTGACTAAGATGTTGAGACCTCCTTTTAATTGGTCAACTTTTGAGACAGGTTATTGTTAACCACTGAAGAACTAATTTGGTGATTCAGAATGGATTTCCCTGGTCATAAGTCTATGCAGCAACTAGAAGACTAGACTCACCAAACTATCACATAGAGTTATCCTAGAGTATCATCAATTAATAGTACCCACGTACTAGCAGCTAATTTAAATTAGACGAAAATTCTGCTTTTATATAACAATTCTAGTCAGAGAAAGATAAAGAGTAAAGAGATAAATTTTCATATTTTAATGTTATGGAGTGAATATAAAACCCAATTTCATCATCCTCCACACAAATTATTACTGAGTACTCACAAAGTGCACATATAAACCATTACATATTAGCATGAAATGGACCTCCACGAACAGATGATTAGCTTATCCAGAATCTATTTATCCCTTTCCCCTTCACATTGCTTTGGGGAAGCTGACCCCATTTCCAATTGGGAATTAGGGTAAAGAGATGATTAGCTTATTAAACCAGTCTACTCCAATTCCCTGGCTACAATCACTGGTTTAAAATTAGACATGGAACTAAAGCTAGTCCACTTAAGGTTAATTTAAGGAAATTAATAATAATGTAATAGAAGTGCACACATACTGGACATATAATCCTTTTTTTAGCCAAAACTATAAGAAAAAAAACAACACAGTGAAGATGCAGTCAATCTTAGCAAGCAGGCACAGAGAAAAAAATTTGGGTTTCAGTGATAACTGCTGAATCGCTGAATCAAACAATCCTAAAGCCTTCCATCTCTGAATTTTCCAACTAAGCACACCAATAAATCCTTTTTATTGTTAAAGCTAGTCAGATTCTAAATGTAAGTCATTTGCAAACAAAGAAAACTAAATTATACAAAGACCACTGTTCTAAGTTAACATTTCATTAACTCAAGGTTAGATAAAAGTATGGTTTATTCCTGCAGTGAGTATTTTACTGAAATCAAGGAAATGTTAAACACAGCAGATCTATTCAATTTATACATTTTAGATTTTTAAATATTTAAGCAATTAATACAGGGATTGGAATATAGTGAATACTCAGTAAATGTATGTGGAACTGAGAAATTCAGTTCCTGCTGTCACAAAGTTCACTTTTTGAGAAAGGAAGAGCCTTGTCCAATTAACCACAATACAGTGTAGTAAGTGGCATAAACAAAGTATTTGGGAGTACAGAAAGGAATATTTAATTCCTTTAAAAATGCAAACTGATTCATGTAACTATTCAATGTTTAATCCTTCAAATGGTTAAAGAATAAAGTCTGATTCCTTATGAATAAAACCTATAGCTACCTTTTCAGACTTATTTTAGTCTGTCACCTCCCTAAACTAGATTCCTCGACATTTGTTTAAAATATACCATGATATTTTATGCTGCTTAGTTTACCTACAAATACCTCTTTCTCTTTTTATCTACCAGACTCTATTACTCTTTTAAGTGTCACTTCTGTTAATCCTTGCCAAAATCTCCTAGGCGGTTTAGTTACTTGTCTATGAGAGGAACTTTTTATTCAGCAGACTACTTAGAAAATACTGTTATATTTATCTCAGTTGATTCTCTTTTTAGTTAAGACATGTAAGTGGTATTGGTATTATACTTCTTTTACAGATAAGAAACACTCTGGGACCAGTTTATTTCCCCCAAATCATAGAACAGCAAGTAAATTGCAGTGCACTATTCTAAGCTAGGTCTATATGAATGCAAAGGTGCCTCCACATTGAGGTTGTCACTTAGCACTTAACATACCATAGTATTATTTGTTATCTTTATTCCCTATACTGAATTATGAAATGTAAGAATTAATCTTATTCACTTTTAATCGTTACTATATAGTTAATACCTGGTAACAGAGATGATTAAAAATATTCCCAATAAATGAGGATACAGAGGACAGCTGTGATGGTGTGAGTGGTGAGGGGTAGAAAGAAGTACAACAAAAGTCAAAAGAAGAAAGTTTTAAGACAAGGGCAGTACCATGTTATAGGGAAGATGAAGAATTAGAAAACAGCTTAGGACTTGAAGATTTGGTCTTCTGTAATTTTAAATAAGTAGCTTCTGTAACATAATACACGAGTAAGCCAGCATGCAATAGGTCAGGAATGACTGGCGGCTGTGAAGGCCACGAGCTATTTAATGGAGTTCAGAAGTAAAGTTGAAAGAAGATGGCAAATTGAGTAGAAAGTAAATTGAGAGAAAGTTCTTCTTTAAAAGGTTTGAAGTATAAGAGGCTGAAAGAAAAATGAAGGAAAGAATCACCAACAAAGAAAGGTGGGAAGAGAAAAGGATGGGCACAAAGAAAGGAAAAGAGAAAGGCCTTCTTCCTTGAGGAAAGACTGTTCATACTGGCCTGTATTTGTTCAGTATATACAGAGCATGTGTTAGGAGAAGAGCAAAGCTTAAGTCTGTCCTTCAAAATAGAGAAAAAAAAGAAAAAGAAAGCAGCTTTGGAGGAAGGGGATACGGTCAACAGAGATGAGTTTTAAAAATGACTATAGGAAGACAGTATACGTGATCAGTTAAATCAATGGACTGTGTTGTGGATTTCTCTCTGAATGCTCATCAACCCCGAAGTATGAGAGGTACTATCCTAAGGACCAGGATCCTCACTGACTTAAGAATTGTAAAAAATATAACGCATACTTACTTTACAATATTTTTCATTAAAAAAAGATTCTCATACTTTAGAAAAACACCCTTTTAAAAAAATGGCTACCCATGAATGTTGGAAGAAAGTCACTATTATAAATAATATCCATATTTTCCACTTATCTCAATATGATGATATATTATTACCTAGGCAGTAATTTCAATAACACTGTTATCATCAAATGAAAGTATAGAAATTTTTTTAAAAAGAGATACCTTAATAATATTCTGGAGCACTTTCTCATTCACCACCGCTTTGTGACAGGCTGTTTTTTGGTATAAATCCACAACTACTTCTAAAGACCTTTCAGCAAACGGTACATAATTCAAGGCTACCCATTCCGCCTAGAAAGTAATATTTTTCACATGAAGTTAAAAGTCCATGAGATTAAAGGAAATCATATTGTTTTCGAAGAGAAAGCTTCTTTGTCTTAAAGTTCAGGCCTTGGTTTTGGGTCAGATTATATTGCATGCAAAGTTTTCAATGAGATATATATTTCATGAAATAATTTTCAGCCAGGCAAAAGTTAAAACTACTGGGAAAAGCACATAGAGCATTCTAACAAGAACTGGGAAAGATGTACTTTATTTGTTGCCAATAGGTTAGGACAATTTTAGGAAATTTAACTCACCGGTGCAAATAGTTGGATCTATTGTGATTCCATTGTGTTGCAAGACAAATAGAATGAGAAAAGTTAATACACATTAAAACTACTTTTCGGACTATGTAAAATTATAATTTTTATGTTGTGTGAACAAAATCAGCATGTGCATGCATTCAGAAATTTACTTTCCTCTAAGCCAAAACAAAGTTACAATTTGCCAATTATGGCTATAAAATTCTTTTATGAAAAATCCAACTAAATTTCACACCAGTAGTAGACAATTTCTTATTTAGTATACGTAGATATCTTCATTTTGCATTGCATATATCCATTTTAGGTAAGATTAGGTTTAGGGATTTAGAAGCCATTTTGTAGTGGGATGGGGCAGCCAAGAAAGGAACTTTGAAGAAAGATGTACTACAGAGTAACATGAAAGGCCAAACTTCCTAGAGAACCACTTGGGAAACAAAAATCATAAATAAGAAAAAAAGAAACACAGAAAAGATTCCAAGTAGTATTTCTTTTCGGCTTAAACTGTTTATAGACAAATGAAAGTCTATTCTTGAATGAAAAATTTCTTAATCAGAGTCCGTCTTAAGCGAAACTGACTTGTATTTATAAGCCATGAAATCTTAAAGAGTAAATGTAATTTAGAGTAAATTACCTGATTATATTTTGCATTTGCAATGTGCTTTGTTTCCAGCTGTCCATACTGTGGAGGTTTACAGGAAAATTCTACAAATGCCAATAACTGGTCAAATATAGCTGGATACATTATCTGCATGTTTTCTGGACCTACGCAGATAGCCTATAAAAGCAAAATAAAGAGTAGATTGCGTAATCTGAACTTCATTAAGTTCTTTACTATTATGCACATTTGTTTAAATAAAGACTCTTGAAGACTGTCTATTTTACCTAAGTATTATACAATCTTTTATAAGCTTTCAAGGGTATTTAAGCTACTTTAAACTATTATTGAATAAAGTATAAGCTAAATGTATTAATCAACTAAAACATGTTAATAAAAAGTGATTTATTAATTAACAGACTGGAAAAAGGGTAAGCACTTAAAGAGAAGTTCCAGGCAATCTCTACAGTTTGATCATTTGTTCAGTAATACAGTCATCAAACCATTGAGAATGCTTCACTGATCAAGATGATATTGACTTCTATCTAAGGGATGAGATCGGTTCACTGAAGACACAGCTGATTTCCGCACCACACTTGGTCCACTTACTTTAATAAATAATCACGTGCATTACAATTGGGAAAATAAATCATGTATGAAAATTTGTTTCTAAAAGAAGTGCATATGTTAATTTTTTACAAGGTAATCTATATTTAATAATATCTAATGTATCTAAATATATACATTTGATTAAAAAAAGTTAAAATGTCTTTATAGAAATTAAACTCATTGCTACAAATAATTTGACAAAACAGAAAATGCACATCTTGACATCACAAATTTTAATTACCAATTCAAATATGTCGAAAGTACTTAAAATAAATCTTATTTCTTTTTTCCTAGCCACAAATATATCTTCTCATCCTTTCATATTTTCTTGTTTTAGTGTTTATTTTTCTCTGTGGGAAAAATATTTAATGAGATTTTTTATAGAATGTCTAAAATATACTATGCTCTATACAACAAAAACCATGATTACTCTATCTACACTTTAGGTACCCTCAAAATACTAAATCAAATTTTTAAGGAATTTCTTTTAAAAGATGTTTACAACATTTATATTTTTATGCAATTCATGGCTTTTTTAACCTGTCATATAATAATTAGATTAGTTTTATTTTCCCTCAAAGATGTAGCCATTTAGCTGTAACTGAAATTTTATATAAAACTATCCTGAGATAGAAAGTGGATAAGCAAAGTGCTGCCCATACCTAAATAAGATCGTCATATAATTATAATGTAAAAAAATAAAGATCTCTAACCCCATCTTTCAATATTTATGTTTTTTTCTTGCCAGAAATATTGAATAGAGAACTTGAATAGTATACAGCCTAAAAAATTCTCTCTACTGACTAGCTTCTAATAGCTTCATCTTTTTTATTAACATCTTGCTGAGTCTTAAATCTTAGAAGTAGAGAAGTAGTAATTACTGTAGAAAAGAGACAATTATCCTAAATGAATTTTTTTTGATAACTGGAAAAAAAAAAAAACAACTGTGTATCTGATACCTTGGAAAACTAAGTATCACAATTTCTCTGGAAATATCTTAGGACCAAATAATGACTTTGACTACATATTTTGATTTTTGTGGTCCTTTACAAAAAGAAAACATAGCGTTATAGATTATAGGGATCACAAAATGCAAAATATAGTCAACTTTTTTTTTTACAACAAATTCCATCCAAGAAAAAGTTATTATTGGCTTTTCTTCAATATTCTGAAGTCTGTATATCAAAAAAACCTATAGTATGAACTTGATAACAAATTTTAGTCCAAAAGCTGAAACTCAATAAACAATCTGAATAATACTTCCTAACAGTCCTTGAAAACTGTGTATGTGAAAACAAGAAAACAAAATGGATGTCTGGTATGGTTCAAGGTTTCTCTCATTAAATCATTTAACAATAATTCACATTCAGTGCCTACCATGTACTAAGGCCTTTGCTAAAGAACTTGATGATGATGACAGTAACAGCTAACATTTACTGAATGTTTAACTGTGCCAAGCACTAAATATCTTACAAATATTATCTCACTGAATAGAAAAAAAAAAAAGCTGTACACTTATTATTTTCATTTTATAGATGAAGAAGTACAGATTCAGAAATTGGCCCTAATTGCACAATTCCGAGGGCACCATTCACAATGTGATGATTCTCCTTAAGAACCACTCCAGCAGCCCTGACGATGGAGGCAGATAGAGTATCTAGCCATCTGACTTTAGGAAGTGTAGCAATAAGTAAGACATATGCAGTCTCTTGATCACAGAACTTAGGAAAAGCAGATAATCAAATTCTCAAATGCCCCATGTATGACAAAATATCTCAGCAAAAGAAAAAAAGTCAATTAGCATACATAACTCAGTTTGGTTGGGAACTAGTGATTTGAGAACCAAGAGAAGACTGTGACCCCGAATATTTGGGTAAACATGAAATCAAAAAGTTTTTCCTTTAGGAAGGAAAATAGCTTTTAATCAATAAAATGTTTTGCTAGATAGCTTATTAGTTTAAGGATAAAGTCCCAAAGTGAGTAAATTTTGTCCTAAAGCTAAAAAAGTATCCAACACCTATGGGAGAAAATATCACACACTCTGTTAGGAAGAAAAATTAAAGACCCCATGTCTGTATCACTTTCAAGTATTATGAAACATCATTTAGATAATCATATAATAGACAATGGATACAGTTTATTAATAATGCAAAATATCAATTTGATATACATGAATAAACTTTAAGTTTCAGGTTGAAGGTATTGTTTTCAAACTATAGACTGAAATGATTCCTGAAAGTATAGTCTTCATATATTGTTTTCAAAACCATTAAAAGCTCAGAACAAATTGTTAGTAATTGGGATGAATGTTTCCGCTTATTGTCTCATTGCTAAAGCAAAGGGCTTTTTTTATTATACACTTTTTTTTCTTTGAAAAGTATTTTTGGCATTTGTTGTTTCTTCTTTATTATCCTCTACACATACATAAAAGCTTGAATTAAACATCTGAATGAGAATTCTAGATTATAGGCATCCCACAGGCCTGTGGCTTTTTTTTTTTTGATAGAATAACTTTTCCATTCCCTCCAGGGCAGTCTGTAAACAATTTATGAGCATGGTCAATCAAGGGGAAAAAGTAATTATTGAGAGGCTACTGTTTTTCCTCCACTGAAATTAAAAACAGCTATTTTGATTTTGACTGTAGAAAACTGATAATCTCTACAATTTATTTTTTTAAATGCCAGATTTTCTTAAATTTTAGGTTTCTACACAATGTTTCCCTGTGCAATGCAACTAAGGTTAAAGAGATTAAGGAATTACTAATCAGCTAGACTCCCTCCAGAGGCAATTAAGAAACCTCCATTCTTACTGTGAAAGTTTTCATCATTCCAGTTGTATATAATGCAATCATTTAATTAGAAAATACAATTTATAGTATACAAATGGCTACTGATCACACATGTGCAATCAAGATCTAATTGCATTCTAATTTTGTTAGAACATCATAGCTACTTTGTTGAAATTGCTGGCTCTTCAGTTGGCACTTTTTTGTTTAGCATCTTGGTCGTTGTGAATTGCACTAACAATTACACTGACAGTTTAAAAGAATTCTTTGATTTTGTTTGCTAACTGGAATTTGCTCACTAATTTTTAAGTCTGTTTTAATAATTTATTGCAGTAACAAAACACACATAGGTAAAAATATATCTTCCTATAATTTCTGTGAGAAATATTTTATGAATTTATTACTTTTTTAAAAATATAGGCTTCCAAGAATTTCAGAGCTAAATTTAAATAGATGGAAAAAACATATAGTCCATTGCTTATTAATTTTCTAACTAGATAAGTACTTTACTAAAATTGTTATTCCAAAAAGTATATCCTCTTGTGAAGAGATCCACAAACTAAAACCGCCTGTGACTAGAAACAGGATGCAGGCAGTTTCTTAGAGACTCTCAAAACAAACATGAATTATCTTCTAAAATATAATAGAAATCCACAAGTTTTTAAAATAACTAGATCTTTGTACTCCTAAATTTATTCCAAAAAGTCTATACAGCAAAGTAAAAAACTTCCAGAGAACCGTATGCAATATTGCTTAGACAGCAACTAAAATTCTATTACCTTTTGGAGAACATCTAAAGCTGTAAGTACAGCTTCCTGTAAACTTGTCAAAACTGCTTCAGTATAAGATGGAAGAATAAAAGGGGATGCATCTGAACTTATTGGGACTGAAACAGCACTGTGCAATATGACTCCCAACTTTTCCAAGTCATCCATGTTGAAACCAGTTTTTATGTGTTGGTAGAGAGCTGGAAATATCTGAATTAAAGCTGTAAGAAAAGGCTGGCTGGGAATAAAAGTCAGTTTATCAAAAGTAATAGGAGGCTTAGTGCTTTCAGATCCAATTCTATACCAGGTATTCCATGCAGCCCACCAGAGATTCAAATCTTCAAGCTCATCAGTAACTATGGGTGGTTCACAACTACTATATCTTCCAAGTCTTTCTCCAATGGAATCTGTTCTGACAAATGGCCTGCTCAGGCCAGGGCCTGATATGGACCCTAAAAGGACAGGCACAGGTACATTAACTGCAGGCGGTGTCTCAGGCTTATCTGAGTCTCTGACAGGGGACACAATCTGTAAAATTTCCTGGAAGCTTTTCAGCGCAGCCAAAGATACTTCATTGTTTTTGCTCAGTGCTGCTGACTGTATATGGTCAAGAAGAACATCCCATGCTCTTGAAAAGTCTCCTATATTAGGAAGAAAAACAAAATCACCATAAAAGTGATCTATTAAACACTTTACATTTTATTTGCTTTATTTTTCTGCTTAAATTCCTATGGAACTAGAAAAAATTTGCTTAAGTTCTAAGGTACTAACAATGTGAATTAAAATCATTAGACCTGAAAATCCAGGGAATTTTTTTTTTCAGGTAAAGGAAGAAAGGGCACCAAGAAGAAGGTAATGGGTATATCAAACAAAGTTTCGGCCTTAAATACAAAACTATAAATGTCAGTATACATATTTATACTATCTTCTAGTACTTCTGCCTAAGGAGAATAGAATAAAAATTTAAGAAGGTGAAAACAAAAGCTTTTTAGCAACATCTTTGGTCCATCTACCTTTATTAACAATTAAGATGTTATCATTCTTAAGCATACTGGAAAAGTTACAAGTTATAACAGTATGATACATGTTTTTACAGGTCTAACTGTTTAAAATAAACCATATGTCATACTCCATTAAATCTTAACTTTACACTTTAGTTTTCATATTTAAATAATTTATACTTGCAGAACTTCCTTAAACATTTTCCCCCAGAACAGTTAGTGAGTTACCAGTAGAAAATGCACCATAAAGAACAGACTGTCCTTTTATAATGAGTCTAAATTTATTTCTCTCACATGAAACTGAGTTTGGTGATCCATCATCAGTAGAACATGGGCTGAATGGTAGTTGCTGGGTTCCATGGATCAATTCAATCTCTTGCTCTACCCCATGACCAACTAAACACATTTATAATGAAGCTTTCTATGAAGGTATAGTTTGTTTCTATGAAGCCCAGCAAAAATGACCTTGTTCCTATAGCAATCTAGCCCAACGGCTTTGTTAATAGCCATTTTTATTCTAACAGTCACTTTATTACCTATACTTGCATTTAAATAATGTAAAAAATCAGAGAAACTGACATTTTCCAAAGGAGGATAATTAAGTAGGCTATGAAACATAAATAGTTGAAGTTTAAAGACTTCCATTTTGAAAACACTATAAATGACTTGATTTTTTTAAGGTATAAACCCATATGCCTGAAGGAGTATTCAGTTAATAGGAAAGTTTGAAGTAGGTCTGGTATGAAACAATAAGCACTACTATGCCTACACAGGGCAAACTATAACACCTTCCCAGTTACATGCCTCTTCCTTTCCATAGTCTTTTTTTATTAAAAATTGCGGTATAATTTACATACAATAAAAACACAGATTTGTTTCAGTAAACTGTTCCAAGTTTTGACAAATTACATTTAAAAACTATCAAAACAGCTAAACAAAAACACTTCTGCCTGCTGCCAACCCAATTTAAAAGTCAAATGAAACATTACATTTATCAATTAGAATGGTGACCTAATATCAGATTTAGAATATCCATACCATTGGGGGGGGGAACCCTACAATTCCTCTATTAATATATTCTATGTCTAGGAAGAAGTCATCTTTCTAAAAGTCTAGGTATAATTCACATTACACAAAATATGAACCTCATTCTAAAATAATAAAAACCAGTTTTTAGCTTTCAAGTTATAAAGAATTATTCATGACACAAATTGCCTTACGTCTTCATTTTAAAAAATTTAAATCTGTATCTATTAGTTCTTAGCTTTTAAAAAAAGTAACTGTGTAGTGCAGATGGGTGCTAGATTAACTGGGGGGGTTAATTAATGGATTGTATAAATGTCTAACTTTTTTAAATTTAAGAAATAAAAAACGATGTAAAAAAAGTAACTCATGGAGATATTAAAAATGATGCTTATTTTGTCAAACCTCAGCAAATATACAGTTAAAATCAAAACATTTCATTGTGTATATAAATTTTACATGGAAACAAAATAATTAAGATTAAATATATATATTAAAATTGAGACCTAAAGTGTAAAATGGATCAAACACTATATATTCTTGAAAAAAAAGGAAAAAAATGGAAAAAATGCACATGAAGACCACACAAAAATGCCTAAGAGTAAATTAAATATGCATATGCTTTAACATAAACAGTAAAAAAAGCCAAACATAAAAAATAATATGTACAATATGCTTATAATTATGTATAAAAGTAATCATTTTTTTCTACTGCCATTATCACTACTACCAGAATTAAAGGTATTATGATCTACACTGGGGTTTCTTAATCTCAATACTATTGACATTTTGGGTTAGATAATTCTGTGTTGTGGGGGCTATCCTCTGCATTCTAAGATGTGTAGCAGCACCCCTTGCCTCTACTCCCCAGAAACCAGTAGCTCTTCTCTCTCCCTAGTTATGACAACCAAAGATGTCTAGACATTGCTTAATGTCCTGGAGGAAAGAGGGAGGGCAAAATTGGCCCTGGGAATCACTGACTTATACCAACAGCTTCTAACCAGTCTAATAGTGTCCTGTCACCTTTCCTAACTGCCATTTCATTCCACACATACCATCCAAAGTGGTCTTTCTGAACTGCATATCTGATCATGTCACATCATGAATTAAAAACCTTTTAGTGTTTTTTCATTGCTCTTAAGATGAAGTCCTAACTTATGAACATGACCTCCAAAAATTTTCATGGTTTGACCTCTCTCTACCTCTACAACCTTACCCGGAATCACACTTTTCCTTGTTCTCTTCATTCCAGACCTTCAAACATGCTAGGATCCTATCCTCATCATCCTTCCTCAGTTTTCTCCTGCCTATAAGGCTCTTCACCTCTTATCTTATCCGTGCCTGATGAACTACTATATACCCTTCAGATCTCAGGTAAAATATCACTTTCTTAGGAAAGCCTAAGTCTGGACCTCACTGGCCTGGTTCACAAAACACCATTCTTTTGTAGCATTTATAATTGTAGTAATTTAGCATTTTTTTTTTAAAGGTAAGGTCTTTTTTTTTCCAATTATAGTTGACATTAAATATTATATTAGTTTCAGGTATACAGCATAATGGTTAGACATTTATATAACTTACAAAGTGATCCCTCTATTAAATCTAGTACCCAACTGGCACCATAGTTATTACAATATTATGGACTATATTCCCTATGTAGTATTTTACATCCCCATGACTATTCTGTAACTGCCAATCTGTACTTCTTAATCCCTTCACCTTTTTCACCCAGCCCTGTAATACTCCTCCAATCTATCAACCATCAATTTGTTCTCTGCGAGTCTGTTTCTGTTTTGTTCATTTATTTTGTATTTTAGATTCCACATATAAGTAAAATCATATGGTATTTGTCTTTATCTGACTTACTTCACTTAGCATAATACCCTCTAGGTCCATCCATGTTGTCACAAATGGTAAAATTTCATTCTTTTTTATGGCTGAGTAATATTCCATTGTATATATGTACCATCTCTTTATCCAACCGTCTACTGATGGACACTTAGGTCACTTCCATATCTCAGCTATTGTAAATAATGCTACAATAAACAGAGGAACGTATAAAGCTTTTCAAATTAGTGTTTTGGACTTCTTCTGATAAATAACCAGAAGTGGAATTGCTGGTCATATGATAGTTCTATTTTCCTTTGAGGAACCTCCGTATTGTTTTCCACAGCGATTGCAACAATTTGCAGTCCCAAAAGTAGTGCAAGAGGGTTCCCTTTTCTCCACATCCTCACCAACACTTGTTGATTTATTGATGATAGCCATTCTGACAGGTGTAAGGTGATATCTCATTGTCGTATTAATTTTCATTTCTCTGAAGTTAAAGACATTGAGCATCTTTCTGTATATCTATTGGCCATCTGTATGTCGTCTCTGAAGAAATGTCTATGCAGTTTTGCTTTTTTAATGTAATTATACTTTCTCCTTCATGCCCATGACAGAAAGAACAGTGTGTATTTTGCTCATCATTGTATCACCTACAGGCGAGTCCACAAATGGTACATAATACATATTTTCTTAATGAAATGAATGAAAACATGCATGCTCATGCACACACCACACATAAACACAAAGACTTGCAGTTAAGATCGATTATTCTTGTAAAGTAGTATTTATATGAATTTTAAAAGAATCTTCTGTATTTTCCAAATTTCCTTTAACATAAATCATTATGTCACCACAAAAATGTATATATACCTAAAGGTTGCAGTAAATATCTTCTAGTGTTGAAGATTCTTGCTACTCCAGCCAATGTTAAAACCCATGTCTCAGCCCACTGCTTCTCTGCTGTGTCTCTTGAATGATGAATGAGAATATTGCCACCTCCAGATTCAATCTTTTCTTTGTCTGCAGTGGTAGAAGACTGTCGAACTCGGTCCAATAGATGAAAGAGAACCTGAATATTTATTAAAATACGTACAAAAGTATTGATAACATAGCTTATGTAACCACACAGAAAACTAGGAATTGTTATAAAAATTATACCTGACAATCTGATCAGTCCTGGATATTAGAAGAAATTGAACAATAGAGGTATTATATTCTTAAGTTCACCCTTAAGGTCATGAAATATGAATAATTTAAATAAATTAGACAGAATACTGTCTAAGACTTGTTGAGTTGAAGTGTCAGTGGAGCATTTATAGGGTAATGTACAAGAAAGAAACAAAGCTAAAAAAAGGAGTCTAGGCAAAAAATATAATTATGGGCGACATCTAGACAGAGGATATATAACTGAAGCTTCAAGATCAGATGAGTGCTTGGAAAAATCAAGCAGAAAGTGGTTAGGAATTGGAGAATGTTTAAAGGGTAGATTCAGGGGAAGAAATAGGGACAAAAAATAAAAATTGAATATAGAAGCAGAAGCATGCTGTAAACAAACCAAGGAAAGAGAAATTTCAAGGAGAAATTAATCAACAATATTAAATTCTACACACGCACAAAAAAATGAGTAGGGTAAGGATTCAGCATTGGGCAAAATACTTGGCAATTAGAAGACCACCTGTAGCCTATGAACAATTCCTGTGGTTCTCAAAACATGGTCTCGGAATCTACAGCAGTAGCCTCACCCAGGAGTTTCACAGACATCCAAATTCTCAGGCCCAGTGACAGGGGAAAAAAGAATCAGAAACTCTGGAGGATAGGGGTGGTGGCTCAGCAATCTGTGCTTTAACAAGTCCTCTAGGTAATTCTGTTACTAAGTTTTAAAAAGCTCTGAAGTAGAATAATCTGAAAATCAAATTACAAGGGATAGTGGGAGTGAATGGGGAGGTAAAGGAGAAAAAAAATCACTGAGAATTAAGAAGCATGATTAACAATGAAGCTGTATGAAAGGAAAACAGGTATCAGAGAAAATACCAGTTCGTTTCTTAAAACAGTAATGGAGACTTTGGCATGTTTGTGATCTGAGGAGCCAGGAGAGCTGAAACACAAGACACAGGAGGGAGCAAAGCTTTTAATTATTTTTATTAGGGAACATAAATTATTAAATTTTTAAGAAGATACTTTGGGGCCTTTTTATTAAACTGAAAGCATTGTTAAATACAATTTAGGTTTACTATGTTGCCTATTGTCAAAATTACTGATCTCAAAAATTCACGAAAGCAGTGAAAAGGATTATAAATGGAATTTTATTAAAATGGAACAGATAGAAAAAAGCCTTTGCAAAGAAGAGATGTTCAGTAATAAGCTGTTGCCTTTGTAAAGAAAGTTTTTAAAAAAGGATAAAGAAAAATTGAAAAATAAAATTGCATATTTAATGAATGAACATGCAGAATTTACCAACTGAAGATTACTTTTGTTTGGTGATTCTGCAAGTAAAATTCACAATTGTTGATATTCTTTTATTTATAAATTCTCATTTGGTTATATATATATTTGAATTATGTGTAGCAGTTTATTAACTCCTAGTTTTACCACTTGGGAAAATGGTAAAAAGAGAAGAGCAAAGGCAGAAATCAGAGACAGAGATAAGAAATGAGCTTTAAATATTTAACATATTCTGTGCATGGTGCAATTTAAAATATGACAAAGCTAATGTTTTCTGTTTTGTCAAATGCACAAATGCATAGAAATTCTTTAAAAACAGGAATAAGTTTAATTGAAAAAGTATATAAGTATGTTCCAATTAAAAGCTAATAAGTCAAGCTATTTTACAATACCTTCCAAATAACAGTATGCCATGTTGAATGCTGTAATAAAGTTCCATGTGCACCAATTGTTGAAAACAGAGTTTGCCCTGCACTCTTCCTGACAGCAGGTCGGGGGTCCACACACAGTTCTCCTAATTTTGCATAAAGACACAACCACAAGCAATCAAACGGTGGTGCAGGGTGGAACGGCCGATGTAAAACGACTCCTTTCTCTTCTGCCTGCTTTTGCTGTGCTGCCTCTTCTTTATTTAATTCTTTTTCAATAGTTTCTCCTCTTTGGAAAAAATAATCTGAAATATTCCACTAAAAAGCAAAGTAGAAAAATGTCACTTTATAGATTTTATTTTAAACACATAAATATAAATATGCAACTCAGAATAAAACTTTTAAAAATCCCTTTCATAGTAGAAGGGATTTAACGAAAACACCTCTTCCTGTCAAATGTCTCTAGCTGGTTTCTGGAGAATATGGGGGAGCAATTTTGTGCTAACATTAATATTTTTAAAAATTTTTATTATGAAAAATTTCAAAAACACGCAGAAAAACTGGGAGAATATATCAATATGTTGATACACCTACCACCTAGATATAACAATTGTTAATATCTTTTATTTACTTTATGCCTATATTTTATAATTAAGACTTTAAAAAACACAACCCTGATACCATTATCACCCTAAGTAAATTAACAATTGCTTAGTATTATTAAATAACATTTTGTAATTTCATACAAGAATGATTACTATCTCCAAAGACATCTTATGACTTCATTCTTAACCATAGTAAAGTATGTAAATTAATGACAATTATGTCAATGGCAGAGAGTACAGAGTCCAATACCTGTGAACATAAATATAAAAGAGGTGACAGCTAGCAAAAATTTAATCAACACTGAAAATTTAATCAAACACTCCTCAAGAGCAATTATATACACAACATATCTAAGTTTTTTCCCATGATCACATTTTTAATGGTAAAATATTAAGTTATCTAGCTTGTGAGGAATATTTAAGTTTGACTTTTAAAACTTCTGAGTTAACATGGACAATGGACTAGTGGTTACCAGAGGGTAGGGGGGAAGAGGAAGAAGGAGGTATACAGGGGGAAAACAATTTAAATCATTTCTTCAATTAAAAAATTAAAAAATAAATAAAATATACAATTAAAAAAGACAAAAAAATAAGTAAAACTTCTGAGTTATAATACACATTTAAAAGAGTCTATATAATTGCCTTTAAATAAATTTATATTGGGAACAGCTTACTATATATGTTTATTCCTTATAATATATATCAATACTTTAACTTAGATTTCATTACCCCTATATTCAAAATAAATAAATGAGGCTCAAGAGGTCAATAATTTAGCAATTAACAAGAAGCAGACAGAATTAAAACACATGTTATCTGTTTCCAGTCTAGGCTCTTCCACTATCGCATGCTGTCTTCTTATAGCTAACAAAGCAGTGTTGACAAACTACTTTTACTGAAGCTTTATTTACTAAATAAGTAGTATATGAATATATTGCTACCAAAATAATATTGAAAATCAATTAACCTTCACACTACAGTCAATTAACTATTTCTCTTGTATGTACTATTATTTGTTTACTAAATCCACCCAAGACAAATCTTGTAAAAGCCAAATTTCAGCTCAATGTCAAAATTATTCCAAATAGTTTGCTATTCATGAATTATTTCTTAAATGATGTCATTTAACCCTTTATGCAAGGTATGTTTGGTACTTCAGAGTCATTTAAACCACTCCTGCAAAGCCAAAAGCATATTTGCTTAGCATTTACTCTCAACTGCAAATAGTGATTTCTAGATTATAAGAAAGGCAATGATACTTACCAGTAAACCTATTGAAGTTAAACTAATATTAAGTTCTTGGTTATGAAGTCCAAAGCTACCTGCAACATCTACAACTATCTGTAGGCAAGTGCAAGGCATTGTTGGTAGAAAATCTGTCACAACCAACTGAAGACACTGGAATGCAGTTCGTATCAAGGATTCGCTGGAAAAAAAAGAAAAGAAACTTATACTAACGCATTTATAAGAAATACAAGAGAAAATACATACCTTACAGTAATTTGAACCACACAAAATTTTATTTAAAAATTGAATGAGAAAATCTTTCCTAATATAGATCATACAGTACTTCACATTTATGTAGATTTTTAAGATATGCTTACTTAAAATAATCAACAAATAAAAAACCTCAAAGGTATAAGAAATAAAAATAGACTAGAAAAAAGAAAGGAAGATATGTATTAATGCCATATTATTTTTATTTGTATTTTGCTTCAACTAGCCCAACAAAACTTCAGACATTGAATGAGAAAGGAAATTGGCTAAAGCTACTTTCTCACCACTATATCCCCAATATGTAGCATGATGCCTAGCACAGATGAATACACACAATTTACTCACTGAATGAAAATCAGTTCCTTATTCTTTTATATCTATACTATACCCTACTTTAAAATTCTACATCTAGTCTGTAAAAGAAAAGAGTAATTTTGAATTTAAAATAAAGAGAATAAGTATTAGGTTTTGGAGAGAAATTCTGGTGGTGAAAAATAATAATGAAAATGAATTGTAACAGCGAACACATTGAGTGTTTACTATGTCAGGCACTTTCTAAGAGTTTTACATGTATTAATCAATTTCAACCTTATAACAACATCCTATTTTCATAACTGCATTGTAGGTTGGCAAAAGAAACTTCAACTTTTTAAGCTTTGGCTGATCTCTTTCCACTTTAATCATCTCAACATTTTGTAGGATTTAAGGAAATTTATTACTACAAATAAATAAGAAAAATTACACTTCCATAACAGTCTCACAATCATGTAAAACTCTTAATTAGTAATCAAAACAAGATATTATGAATCTTACTGCAGAATAACAGTCATATATAACCAAGCGTCTCAATCATGTAAAACTCTTAATTAGTAATCAAAACAAGATATTATGAATCTTACTGCAGAATAACAGTCATATATAACCAAACGTCTGCTAACTCCATTGTGATATCCTACCTTAAACAAATCCATACATTTTCTCCAAATGTACTCTTCTTTCTGTATTCTCTATTTAGTTAATGATACCATCACCCACTAAAGCTGTCTAAGTCAGAGATCTGGGAATTATTCCTGATTCTATTTCCTATTTCTCCCTCTTTTCCTATAGCCAATCTGTTAAGTAGCTCATATCCATCTCCTCCTATTTCTAGAGAGCACTGCATGCAGGCTTTCCCATACGGCCCTCTCCATGCTGCTTGACACAGTGATATATGTCAAATACGTATCAGATCACATCACTCTTCTGATTAAAATACTAAAATGCCTCCTAAATGTTTTGAGGATAAGTCCAAATACTTTATAAAAGCATATAAGGTCCTTCATTATTTTGGTTCTGTCTCTCACCAAGTACATAGGCCCCACTCACTGGAGTTCTATTCTTTTGTGGCATAACAAACTCCTCTCTTAACCAGGATCCTACTTATAGGGCATGTTCCTTTTCCATAAAATTCTACTTTCAGAGCAGGAGCTATTTATCTATGTAATTGATATAACTAGCAAGCATAGTATTTGGCATATACTAGGCACAGAATAAATATTTAATAAATGAACAAATCAATGAAAAAAGTTACTTAAAAGTAATTTCTTAGACTTCCTAATATCTGAAGAGAGGTCAAGCCCTAAATGTTAACTCGTATCTTACCAAATATTTAACAAAAGAAAATCCAATCTTTGGTGTGTTACGAAGTTTGTTAGATTGGTACATTTATCTTATTATAAAGAAGAACCTTGTATTCTTATATAAATGTCAAATAAATAGCAATTTTTCCCATGCTTTCAAAACAAAAAAGGTGAGCCAAATTCTCTGTAGCCAACTGGGGGGGTAGGGTTAAAAAAACTATTCTAGATCTTAAATTTAAGCAGAAGGGACATACACAAAAAATTACCACTATTACAAGATTTTAGGATGGATTCCCTTTTTCTATCACATTTTGGATGTTAAACACTTACCCTTGATCATTTCTGATTGCTCCCATGACTCCAAGCACTAATGGCCATCCAGGCCCAAGACTGTCACCCTGACTCTGCAGAATCTGCAACACACATTCTAATTGCTTGAGTCGGATATCAGGATGGTTAATACTGGACATCTCCTTTAATGGGTTCAGTAAAAGCAACTGCAGCCTCTGAAAAGGAGGCAAGAAACTAATTAGGAAAAGAAGCCCAAAAAGACAGGAAGGCTCTACTGTTGCTTTTTAAGTTTAAATTCACCTCCACTCAGACTATAATGGTAAACAGAAATTTTTCTAATAAAATAAACATTAACCATAATTTTTCTAACAGTAATAGAGGTTTATTTTGTCATGTATGTCTTTTTAAAAAATATATATAAAAATCAATCTTCAAGATGTTAGATTTAAAGATAAATGGGGAGTGAACTTATGTTAAAAGATATTAATTATAGACCCACATAGAAATGAATCTCACTAAAGGAAATATATCTATATAACATCTAGCTCTACTTGGAGGAAAACAATTTCCAATTTCTAAAATTACCTTTCATTTACTCTATTAATGTACACCACATGTATTTAAATTTAAAATTCTCAATACTCCTAAAAAATGAAAAAGTATGGTAAACAAAGATGACATATAACCACAAAATCTGCTGGAGGGTAAAAAAAATGCACTCCATTCTATTCCTTTCAGCATCTGAAAACACTCACTTCATTTTTAACTTTCTTCTCTCCACAAAGATTCATTTAGTTCACTGACTGAACAAACATTTACCAAACCCTCACTATGTGTCCACTAAGTATTAAGTGGACATTGAGGATACACATAAACAAGGGTTTTCTTTTCAAAAAATTTAAATTGTAGTAAAAAAAAAAAATGAAATCACTAAAATGAAAGCTCTATAAAAACATAGATCTTTTCCGTCTTGTTCATCATTCTACTCTAAAAGCTAAAATACTGCCTGGCACATAGTATTAATTCAATAATTGTCTGATGTGTAAATTTGTAGAGCTCAACTACAATACAGTAAGATAATGAGGGCAATGAGAATGGTTATTAAATGCCTCATTCTTACTCAATCTTCAAACAAAATTTTGGTAGACTTTTAAAAAACGGTATTAGATCTATGTGAATGATTAGGTGAGTGAGGACAAAGAACTCATGACAAAAAGAAATTCTGAAAGTATAAAATAACTCTTAAAATTACTTAAAAATAAAAATCTATTTTACTATACCTGTCTCTTCTGCCATTTGTTTTCTCCCCATGTAAGGGTAATGAGAAAAAAAATCAGAGACAGGTAAGGATCAAAGGAAATGGGGCTAATAAAGTAGAGACCCAAAATGAAGCCTGAGCACTGAAACTTCTAGGCAGGAAACCAATTCTAAGCAGTTTATTAACTTAGATCAATGTCATACATAACAAAGTTTTTACAATTTTAAGTAAAGATAATCCTAAAAAATCTATGCATATCAACCTTCCGTAAGAAATCTGTGGCCTACATATAACAGAATACTAAGCAACAAAACCCACTTTTAGAATATCATCCATTTGATAAATTAAGAAAATTATATATGAGAGATGATTTTACATTAAATATTAAAAAAAGATTTTTTTTTTAACCTGGTTTTGCGAAAGTGGAGGATCATGGTTAAATGTTAATCCAGCTTTAATAAGTGAAGTTAAAGCTTCTGCTCCCCATTCTCTCATTCGAGAATTTGGATGCTGGCAAACCTGAAGGTACATATGTTGAACAAAAATTAAATATATAATTTATATACTTAAGCTCACACATCAATTTGAGAAAAATGAAAACATTACATTTTCTATTCTTTCATGTTTAAAAATTTATATCAAATGTTCATCAATAAAAGCTGAAGGAATATTATATCCAAAATGTAAGTAAGCTTACCTTCTGAATAAGGGGCAAGAGGAAGCAATAGAGAGACAGAAGATAAAAGATGAAACTAAACAAGTCACAGAAAACAAAAGATTTCATAAAACTGATGTCACAGAGTAAACAAAAGAAACAAATATTAAGATTCCTAATTAGAACTACCCTCGTAATTGAATAATGTGCTACAATTAAAAAAAATGTACTTTTTGCCATTTGATGAGAATGTCCATAATAAAGACATCTGTACATATCCTTTAATAGCTCATAAAAGTAATCCCAATAAAATGGAAAAAAGAAAGAAAAGGACAGCTCATTTGTTTTTCTTATTAAGAATAATACTTTTCTAGGGGAGGAAAAAGATAAAGGTGAATAAGACATTCAAATTTCAAGTTATAAAATAAATAAGTCATTGGGATATAATATACAAAAAAAGAGAGTATTTTTCTCAGGTTACTAAAATAATATAAAATGATGATCATGGCAACTTAAATATAAACTGTGCATAAACATAAATGTGTATCCTATAGAAGCAACTATTATTAAGAAGCAGCTAATTAGTAAGAATCACCTAAATTTAAATACAAGAGAATACAAATCTAGATAAAATTCCCTGGTACTAACTATAATCAGTAATACCAAAACAGATTTTTCCCTTTATTGAAGACCTACCTCATAATTATAGGAAAAGCTAAAGGAGCAGTATTTACTACTAACTTAGCCCCAATTACCTTGAAGTTTCAGAACTAGATGAAACTGAGGTGATCGAAAGATAGTATAATAAAAGCAAAGGGTCCCAGGCTAGCAGTTGAAGTACACTTCAGAGATTTCATTGAGATGTTATCCATTTTCAGCCAAAAAGAAAAAAAAAAGCAACCTATTCCTTCATCAAAGCAATTACTATAAAACTTTAGTCCCTGATAAATCATATAGATATAAATACAGGAAAAAAAAGAAGTTAATCCTGATTTTTCATATGGTTATCCAGAATCATTAATTTACTGTGTCTATCTTTATTCATAAGAAAAAAAGAAATATAATTTTTAAAAAGAGGTTACCTCAAGTAGATGGCCAGTTAGAGGTCGCCATAGAATTTCTATTCGGTGCATGTTAACTAGACCAGTTTCTAACAATTTAGCAACAGCAAAAAGAGATGGTTCCTAGGGAGAAAATATTGCATCTTGATATTATAAGGAGATTTTAGTACTTTGACTATAAATAAAACTGAGAATACTCTGAAGAGCATGAGTACAACTAATAAATGATTACTATAAATTAGCAATAAATATAACAAAATCTCAGTTATAAGGAGACAAGCCTTCCTGCCCATCCTCAAGCATCCATAATAGCTCCTAACTAGAATATTTGTTTAGGAAGAGTGAAATTCAAAAATTATACCAGACATACAGAATGGCTTCTGACTGGAAGGAAAGGTGATTTATGCTATGAACTGAATTGTGTCCCCTTAAAATCTCTATGTTAAAACCCTAACATCTAATGTTATGGTATGTGGAGTTAGGGTCATAAGGATGAAGCCCTGATATAATAGGTTTAGTGTCCTTATAAGAAGAGACACCAAAGGGCTTGTGATCTCCTTCCCCGCTCCTTCCATTCCATTACTCAAGATCTTCCCCTCCCTTCCTCTCTCCCCACCACCTTTTCTCCCTGCCATATGAAGGCACAAGAAGAGAGTCCTCATCAAAGTCAACCATGGAGAACCAGATCTTGGACTTCCAGCTTTCAGAACTATGAGAAAATTAATTTCTGTAGTTTAAATTACCCAGTCTATGGTATTTTGTCATGGTAGCCTGAGCTGACTAATATATAATCTTATTAACAAAGTCTTCAAATGTCCAGGTTTTATGTGTGAATGTCAGAAAGTATGGGGGGAATAAAAAAAAACGAAAAGAGACAAGTGAGACCAGGGAAAAGAAGTATGAAGTCAAGATAAGGCACAGGTGAGGGCTGTCAGTTTAGATGCTAACAGAAAATTTGCAGAGTCAGAAAACCAAAGCCCTCTCCTCAGTTGCTGACATTTCAAAAATCGGAAAGGGAGCCAGTATATCTCACATATGGCTAAATTAGAGTACTTAGTCCATATGTTATAAGAACAGTTTCAGTGGGGGGGGGGAAAAAAGGGCAATCATCTCTAATCTGGTAGTAATAGAGATGTTAAAATATGCTTAAATGCAAACTCAGCTGACCAAAACCATGAGATTTTTCTTATGGGTAGCTATGGTATTTCAAATAGAGACAATGCATTAGAAAAAGAAAAAAAAAATGGCAACAAATTTTAAAAAGCAAATAATGAGCATAGTAATTTTATAATTTTTAAAGGAAAAGATGTTTAAATTATTCTATATTCTTAACATTTTTACAATGCTGATAATAATCTAACATGGAAATGTTTGATATTTTTCTTTCCTAGTAGAAGCCAATGAACTAAGTACACTGGAGTTTTAAAACAAATATGATAAAGCTGACCCTTTCTGAATGTGTTAATTTTGTAGGTACCCTAAAAATTTTTGTGGAAAAAAAATTTATCATTCTGGAGACAATATGATATAATGGTTATATTATATAACCACACTGTGATATATACATCTTTAAGACCTAGAATATTTAACTTACTCAAATGGCTGACATTGATAAACTTTTTTTAAAAATGTAGAAAAATATAGAAGTTCTACTTATTTTAACATCTGTATATTTATAATTTTATAGAAAGCACAACTGAATAATAAACTGTCTTATGCCTCCATCAGAAAACATTTTTATAAAGTTTATACTTGAATATTTTTAATTTTAATCCATTCCATAATTATCACTTCAGGTTAAAAAATTAAATCCTAAAATGGAGAGACGTAACATTCTCATGAACGTCATTTCTATTCAAGTGTATCCATTTTCTCAACATTTGTTCCCTCCAAGCATCCCTAAAATATCACATGTATTCCTAACACTCTCTTGAAATTGCATTTTTCAAAGTTAACAATAAACTAATAATGAAATCTCTTATTTTTTCAGTCCTCATTGATCTTGACTTCTTATAACATTTTCCTCCTTTGATTTCTATGATCCTGTCCTTTCCTACCCATAACCTACCATTCCATCAATATCCAGCTCCAATAATACTAATTCATCTTGATTAATCTTAACTCATTTTAGTAGAAATGTGTACCAAAAATGTCTTATGTAACAAGTTACTAAGGATTCAAAGAATAAGTCTCACATCACTTAATACTATACTATTTATTTAGCGTTTTATCCCACCTTAACTGTCACTTAACCATGAGCCAAGTTCCTAACAGTGTCATGTACATAGTAAACTTACTATACTTATTGAATGAATACATAAATTCTCAAGACATCACCATATAAATTTGCTGAAATTTCATTAAGCTACTCTATTAAAAATATTATACTTTTATGTTAAGAATTAATCTTAAAAATGTAGGGTTATTGAAGATATCAAGATATTACTTCACTATATTTTATATTATCCTTGCCTTGATTTGGAGTAAACTTAATATATATTTTCAAATACCTGGATGTGTATATAATTCTGTAGCTATGTGCTATAGCATACAAAGCTTTGTCACAATAAGACCTTACTAGCTAATCTTCAAATGAATCACATGAGCCTAGATGACAAGCCACAGTACACAGAATCATAATTACGGACTAGGCAGACAACATAATTTTAGATCCTACAGTTAGATGTTAAACAAGTTACAAAGGTCCATTCTCTGATTTTTAATCATTTTCTGGGAGTCTTCACTTATTTGTAAATGGTCCAACTATATTTATTCATATAAAAATGTAGAAAACATGTTACTTTAAATAATTTCTAAGACATAAATAAATCTATATATTTTTGTGTTTTCCAAGTATAACAGAAAATAATATTTTGTATACAGAAAAAAATGTTCTCAAAAGTACTTCCTATTCATGTAGTCAATGAACAAAGTAAAAATCTAATTTTTAAAGCAGGAAGAATCATTACATTCAGAAAGAATTAATTAGCTCTTTCTATCACAACAAAAGCAAGAGACACTGAGACATATATTCCTTCATTTAAATCTTATATTGCCCCAATCGTAAATTATAATTATTATTGTGACATTTTATGGAACTCATTTATAAAAGTGGTGTGGCATTATTCTTTATAAAAATATTTTTTAAAATATTCAGTACACAAGAAAAATGGACACAACTGAAAATCATAATACATACTGGGATATATCACAAGCCAAATCATGTTCTCTTCACTACTCTCTCAACAAATAAACATCATAAATGGTAAAAACCCAAAAGAACAGGGTTAGCCAACAAGGTTTTGATCCCACTAGTAAAACACTAACAACATAATGAGTATACACTTTAACTAAATAATGTACCATATTTAAAACAAAAAGGTAGACTATCACACCTTATTATTTCCATAGGCCATATCCATTGCTTCTAGGGATAAGGAGCAAAGTGCATTTATTAAATGATGCAATGATACGTCATCAAGATATCTAAAATGAAAAACGAAGAAGTAAGATATACTGATCTAAAATATACAGCTAATAATGTTTCTACCAATTAAGAAAACTGATTCTTACTGTGAGCTTTCAAACAATCTTGAAAGTATATTGGAAATCACTGGTAAATCTGTCATTACCGCTGTTGTTAAAACCTAAGGAAAGAATAAATTAAATGTAACATATAAACATTTTGGGAAGCACTGAGTAAAAATGACTAGAACTTACTGTACTGGGTCCTTCTACAGCTCTCCCAGGTTTCAAGGCACCACCACTACTAGGCTTTAATCCCAGAATCCATACAAGATGCTGAAAAAAATTTTTTTTTAATAAAAACAAAGAAATTTATAGTTAGAAAAATTCTAATAACTAAAATTAAAACTCAGTAGTGACTTCTAATAACTAAAATTAAAATCAGCAGGTTTCTAATAACTAAATTTAAATTAATAATTAATATTCATATAAAGTACTTATTACACCAAGCATAGGCAGTAGGACTTAGGTATTATGAGAAGTACTCCATTACTTTATATAAGCCATGACTTTTTTCCTTTCCAACTTCTCTTTTTTCATACTGTCTATTCCTCTGGCCTGCTCAAAGGACCAGCAGGCATTGCTTAGTTTAATTGTTGGCACTTAGATATAAAAACAATACTGCCTCTGATCCAGAGATGACAACATACCTGTAGAGTTGCCAAGACAAGTTGCCACGATGTTCCAAGAACAGCCCCATGACAGTGTGCCAAGTTAAGTAAAGTCCTCATACACTGGATATTTTTGGAAGTAAGCTATATTAAAAAATAATATATTTGCAAGAACTGTTATGCAGTCTTGAAAATTAAAAGCTTGTAAAGCAGCATTATTGTACTCAAATAATTATTTAAACAAAAAACAAAAATATTAAAATATAAAATATACCAAACAAATTTGTTTTTATAGAACAAATTCATTTGCTTAAAAGTTGTGTTATTATAGTTGGTTATGATAATGTCAACTGCATATTTATCTATTTTCTTCTAATATCCCAGATAAAAGTAAATAAGTATAATGAAAAATTTTGGCAAATACACAAAAAAGGGTACAAAAGTTTTCTTGACAATTACTTGGTAACTGAGAAAACGGTACTTTACCATTACAGTCCCTTGAGGCTGGACTGCTAACGGTTGACCCACTGCCACAACTTGCTGGTGAGATTCACTTGATGGACTTATCATCATAACACTTTGGCCCTGAATGGAATATGCTAGAACGCAAAAGAATACCTAAATTATTCACACATATATATTTTTAAAAGCAGAATTTATGTATGTAGTGCTCATATATACAAGAGTGCTCAATGATGAGTAACCCTAAAATATACTTTTTATGTTGCATTCAATGTTGTTACATTTTAAGACATTAATTTGATGAAACTAAGTTCAACTATGACATTTATTTAGTAACCTATATGCAAACATTTTTAAAACTAAGGAAGTGCAAAATAACAAGCAAATATTAGGTAATTTTCTATATAATTTGACAAATTATAAAACTTTCTTCATAAGCAAAATAGAATTTGGACACTAAGTATTTTAAACATGTATTCTCAATAAACTTTTCTAGTCAAAGTTAGAGACCAATACTCACATTTTCAATTTAAAAACTGAACATCCTATTGAAATATATTTGTATTACATGAAACAAACCTGAATGTTTTCAAAGTCTGCAAGAAGAAAAAATTTTCTGAATATCAACTTAATCTAAGTGGTTACAAACATTACTGTTCTACTAGTTCCAATAAAGAAAAATAAAAATCCACCACCATTTCAAGAGTATGTTGTAGTTTACAAAGGACTTCCAGATTTATCTTCTTTTATCCTAACCATTAATCATATTAATGATTAAAATTGGTATTATTCTCCCCCACCATATTTCCATTGCTTTAAAAAGATGGAAGAAATTGAGGCTCAGGGACATTAACTTCTCACAGATGTCACGGAGTCAGTGAGTAGAAGAGCAGAGGCTTGAACTAAGAGTTTCTGTAATCTTTTCTCTATGCCATGTCACCTTACTAGGTGAACAGAACTTCGAGTAAATTAAAGTCTTACATTTGTTGGAAAGTGTGGCTGCAGTGGTAGTATTCAATATAGTAAGAGCATAATGGGGAGGCAGGGAACCTTTGCATATTGCAGTTATAAAGGCATCTCTTGAAGTTACAAGGCCCAGTCTTCCACAAAGAGCAGCCATAGTGAGTTCAGCTTTTAAAATATTCTCAGTGGCAGCTTCATCTGTGCTGAAAAAAATTAAGTATGCCATTTAACATGATTAATATGATTTATTTTTAATTATGGTACAAACGTGATGTGGAATTAGATATTCAGTGAAGTTTTAAGAAATTCTACATACTTAAGGAATTTTAACTAATATATATCTGAAAATAAAAAAGATCGAGCATTTTAAAATCTGCAAATTCTGCAACTCTGCAGAAAAACATCAAAGAAACTGAATAATATGATCACAATTGTAAAAGTAGTAGTAAGGCTTAAAATGTAAAAGGCATTCTGTAATTTTAGGACAGAATTTTCCATTAAAACGTTGTGATAACAATCATCGTGGGGAGTAGGGCAAGGATAGAATGGCGGAGCGCAACTGCACAAAGAGAATATTATATACATAAAAAACTAATATAAAAAACAATTCTTAGGACAAATTCAAGTAAACAATTTCAATGTTTTTAATTGTCACATGCAATGTAAAATTTATAAAGACTTAATACCTGGCATCAAGAAGGAGTGAGAGAGCAGCAAGTAGACCACACCAGCAGGCATTCACCATTTCTTCCCAAACAGCTCTATTAACTTAAAGAGGAAAAAAAATCATACAATACTTAATGTTAATTGTAGATGTCATAATATTTAATAATATGTCAAATTCTAAACAATCTCTGGTCATTTGATAATATATCATATATACCACCAACAATTCAATTATTCAATACTAAAGCTCTTATATTTAAAATATATCTGAATAAATGAAAACATAAAAACCATGCTATAGTTTCAGAATTTAAAAGTCTTAAAACTAAGGTATTTTAAAATATCAATAGTAAGATCTTTCTGTATACAAGTTAACTGATATTATATGTACATGTATACACACATATATATTTATGTATTTATTATATATTGTATCAGTTTCTATTCCCTTTCCCTTCATTGGACAAAACTTTCAGCCATTGTGTCAATGTAATAAGCCGATTCAGCCATAAGACTGGTTACATACACTGGGAATCAAGCAAATAAGTAAATACACTGAGTAAAATGGGATCAAATTTCTCATTGTGGGAGAAGAGAATTACTGGAATTGGAAAAACTGGTGTGACCTCCTGGTATTTAATAAAGACAGATATTTTTTAAATGTAAAAAGACATTGCTTTGTGTGTGTGTGTGTGTGTGTGTGTGTGTATTTCCTATCCAAGAAGCAAGAAGCATACCTAGTGCCCATATGTTAGTTTCTAAATACTATTCTCCACTAAAAGGAGCTAGAGCTCCCAGGAAAAATAACTAATTCCCAGGCTAGACAAGAAAAATCCAAGATGAGCTTGGAATATTTTGTTGTATCAGATAGTAAGATAATGCTCCGAAAACAAGAAAAGGACATGGGAACAGGTTAAAAAGGGCACAGGGCTAGTTTGAAAGGGGTCCCCACTGGCCATGTTGGGGACAATTTGAGTGTCAAACCAAAAAATGATAATCACATATTATAATCCTTTGAATAAAACAGGAATCCAAGAATCCATATTAATATAAATAAACAAATGAAAAAAATAAATGAGGGAGAAGGGAAAGCTCTCTTTTATAGCAGAGAGCTCAAAGTATTTCTCAACAAAAAGATAATAAACTTTAAAATGAAGAAACAGGGCAGACATCATATCAACCAAATAACAACAGTTAACATCACCAATAATGAGAAATACTGACATTGTATACCTCCTGATGTGTTGAATACACTATGTATATATAGCACAGCAACATTTCTGTGGTAGGCCTGCCAGAAATAATTACATTAAATCTAATTATGAGGAAACAAAAGACAAACCCAAACTAACTGGCCTGTACACTTAAAAAATGTTAAGGTCATATAAAACAAGGAAGAATGAAGTAACTCTTCCAGATTAAAGGACAATATAGAGACATGGGACTAAATTCAGCATGTGATCCTTACCCATAAAGGACATCACTAAGACAACTAGCAAAATTTGAATGGGGTCTGGGCTTAGATGATAAACACTGGATTGATGCTAAATTTCTAGTGGTAACTGTACTGTGGTTATGTAGGAAACTGTCCTTATTTTTAGAAAATACACATTAAATCATTAAGAGGTAATGGGGCATCATGTCTGCAACTTAATTCTCAAATGGTTCAGAAAAAAAGCATAGTAACATGTACATAAATACAATGATAATGCAAATATGGTGGTGTTAATTGGGAAATCAGGGTGATGGATGTATGGAAACTATTACTTTTGCAACTTCTCTGTAAATTTCAAACTATTTCAAAATAAAAATTATAGAATCATAATAATATACCTATTTCCTTATCCATTTGGTCTGATGCTGACTGTAATTCTTGCTCTTCTGATGGCTGTTTTGGTGAAGAAGCTGCTTCAGTGGTAGTTTGACATTCTATTTCAACTTCTCCTAACTCTCCTTCAATCATACTAGTGATTCCACGTACAAGGTCTAACAAACAATGGAAAGCCACAGACATGGCATAACCTTCTGGTATAGTTGGTGGCTCGACTTTGTCCAGCATCTCCAGGCTAAAATTACATAGTAAAAAAAAAAAAAGACCACTAATGAGAAGCCACAATGATAAAAAATATATCAAACTATTTCCATAATTTGTAAATTATAGAAATCAAAATTAACAGAATAGCAAAAATAAGTGGATATTACAGAGTTTATTTCCTTTGGAGGAGGGATTCCTTCATGGTATTCTAAGAAACTGATTAGAAAAAATAAGTCCTGACTACTGTCATAACTATTTTGATAATTTACTTTTTGTCTCTCTTCCCACGACTGTGCCAGTATTTTCATTAATTGTTGATATTAGAAAAACATATACAAAATAAAATAAGACTTCAAACAATTATAAAATTTCTCAAACTCTGATTTAGGTGCTTTTAAAATAAGGTGCTATAAAATTAAATCAATCCTATTAAAAGGAACATGCTTTCACACTGGGGAAAAGTATTACTGTGAGATATCCAACTCACTTATCATCTCAGATCCAATATGCCAACAAAGTAAGAATAACACTTAGGGTATCAGTGTGTCAAGTTCAAATTTTAGAACAATTTCTACTCTGTGATTTGGACAAAGCTTTTAGAAGACAACAAATCTTTTGTATTAAATTATGGCAAATAGAGAATTATAGTTATAAATTCCTTAATTTTAAAATCTGTCCAGATATTTCAATATAGAAAAAATCAATGGAGAAGGAATGAATGGTCCTGGAACAATGGGATATTCACATGTAAAAGAGTGATATTAAGAGCCCAACCTTATACCATAAACAAAAATTAACTCAAAATGAATCAATGAGCTAAACGTAAGAGCTAAAACTAAATACTCTTAGAAGAAAACACTGGCAAAATCTTCATGGCCTCAAATTAGGCAATGGTTTGTTAGATGTGATATCAAAAGCACAAGCAACAAAAGAAAAAATAGAAAAGTTGAAGTCATTAAACTATTGTGTGTCAAAGGACACTATCAAGAAATGAAAAGACAGTCCAAGAATGCAAAAAATACTTTTGCAAATCATGTATCTGGTAAGGGACTAGATGCTGATTATAAAAGAATTGTTACAACTAAATAATAAAAAGACAAATAAACCAATTAAAAAGAAGCAAATGATCTGAACTGGCATTTCTCCCAAGATATATAAATGGCCATATGTACATGAATGAGATGTTCTATATCATTGGTCATTAGAGAAATGAAAATTGAAACACAGTAAGATGTCACTTAACATCCACGAGGATGGCTATAATCAAAAGACAGACAATATCGAGTACCACTGAGGATGTGGAAAAATGTGGACCCTCTACATTGTTGGTGAGAATGTAAAATGATGTGGTCACTTGGGAAAACAGTTTAACAGTTCTTTAAAAAGTTACATATACAGTAACTATATGAGCCAACAATTCCACTCCTAAGTACATATATATTCAAGAGAAATGAAAGCATATATCTATATAAACACTTGTACACAAATGCTCATAGCAGCATTATTCATAACCCAAAAACAATCCAAATGTCCATCAATTAATAGAGATAAACAATTTGTGATATATCCATACATTGGAATATTAAGCCATAAAAAGAAATGCAGTACTGATACATCCTACAATATGGATGAGCCTTGAAAACATTATGCTGAATGAAAGAAGCATGACACAAAAGAATATTTATTGCATGATTCCATTTATATGGAATATACAGAATAAGCATATCAATAAAGACAGTAAATAGGTTGCTAGAGAGTAAGGAAAGGGAGATTGGAGAATGACTGCTAATGGATGTGGGGTTTCTTTCTGGGATGACGAAAAACTTCTGGAATTAGATGGAGGTTATGGTTGCATGACTTTTGAATATAATAAAACCGTGAACTGTACACTATAAAAGGTTGAATTTTATAGTATGTAAATCATACCTCAAAAAGAAAATTGACATCACTAAGCTAATAAAAGTAATTTCCTATCCCAAATTCTTAAAGTCCCTGAGTCATAATCAAGATTAGATAAAGTAGGACATTTATAAAGAAATTTATAAATTTTAACTCAGAATAAATAAAAATGACTATGTATAGCTATCATTTATTGAGCATTTACTCTCAAACTGGGACTATAAGGTTTCTTATATATATATATATGTATATCTCATTTTATATATATATTAACTCCTCACGAAAACCCTAAGATACAAAGAGACACAGATGATGAACCTGAAAACTAAGGTAATCAGCAGTTTTTAACCCAAGTCTGACTCTAAAGCCTATCAACTTAACCCCTACTATGTGCCAACTCTGAGCATTTTAAAATTTAGGTAATCAATAAAAGTACATTTACATTTCTGATAAAGAAATTTAAGCTCAAATGGGGAGCTAAAGTTCATAGGTCTAATCTTTGTCAGGCTAATTAGCTTTATAGAGCCATATCCTAAACCAGTAAGTGTTAAGCATCTTTGTTTGACAAATCTGTTTTTGAAGAACATATGATCTATTAGAAAAATGCATATAAAACGGATAAAATAATCCTAAATATTAGAAACTCTAATTCCCAAAATCTATGGTACAGACTTTAAGTGCTAGAATAATTAAGAGACAAAGGTAATTTGTATTTATTTTTATTTATACCACAAACCTTAACAAAGCCCACATCGTCTTACGTGTTTCATTGCTATTTTATTAAAAATAATATGTAAATTCAACTGTTAAATAAAATGTAATCCATTTATTTAAATATGTTAAAATAAAGGACAAGTTGCAAA
>NW_006443138.1:1973130-1982160 GCF_000325575.1 Pteropus alecto | reverse complement strand
CTTATGTCGAAACTACTTCTGTCTATACATCGGTTGTTTACAAATTATTATATACTTAAGAAATTGAAAAGAACAGAATACACAATTAAGATTCATATATATGTCTTCAAATAAAATAGTGAAAATCATTTTATACTGAATCTCACAATGAATGAATCAAAGATGCCAATTCAATAGGGAAGCTCCAATATAAACATACTAACTCATGTGCAAAAGAACACTCAAAATTTTCAGGCTGAAAAATAGATATATCACTACTTCCATTTTATAGATGAGAAAACAGGTGAACTAATCTGCCAAAGGTAACTCAGTATTAGAAGATCTACGTTCACAGAGTCTGAAATCAAGCCATACACTTAAATCAAAAAGCCATATAAAACAGAGGAAGAGGTCTGTCTATAGATGAAGAAACCACATTTTGTTGTATAATGCTGTCATACAGGCTACAAGTAATACAAAATAAAAAAAATCCAAACCTAGATAAAATTCTTAAAATACAACAAAGAAAATGAGTTCTAAAATGTGTTAAAAATACTAGGTCTAAAATTTAAAGTATAAAGCAGAGAGAAACATTGTAGGATAAAATATCATTCCCAATAATATCATTCCTTACAAAATAATGCTACTACTACTTACTAAGTTGCTTTAGCACTGCCTTGTACTGTTATAGTCAGAATAGGTATCCAAGTCCCTCTATATTCAAATGCTGGTAGCAAAGTAACACCTCCACCAATCCCCAACATTCCTGAGTTAGCTGGGGCTGAGACAGTGCCACCTGAATTATTGTTTCCTATTAGATACAGGGAAGAAAACAAAGATATCAATTTACTACTTAATTGCAAATCAATAGTATTAAAACAACTAGTCAATTAAAAAGATTTTTGTGCTATAGGAGTGGATATTGCAAAAATATGAAATTTATCAATCCTATTTTGGCTATTAAGAAGTCTCCCTGTTTCCCCAAAACACCATTTCCTTTTTATATAAAAGGTACTAATAAAAACGCAGATGAATTTTATAAGTAAATCACTTTTTATCAGAGGTAGGAACAAAGAATAAAAAGCCACTAATCAGATAGTAAAAAGTGGAAGAGAAAGAAGGTGAAGAGAAACAAGAAGACACATATTGATTTCCAAATTTAAATCAAGTTCACCTGTTTTGTTAAAAGAAGAGACTAATAGACCTCCGAAAGTAGTAACCAGACTCTTTAAAGAAAGGCACCAAATAAAGTTTCTTCTAAAATGAATATTAGCATTTTCATTTTTTATGTTATGTGATTAGAGTAATTGAAAGTATATCAAAGAAGAAAACATATTCTGGAAATAAATAAACATATTTGCTTCAATGAGATCAAATTATTATTTAAGTGTAAGCCTTTATTTATACTTACATATAAAATAAAAATACTATAAATAAGCATAACAAAATATTACAAAATAAGTATATACATTTAAGTAGTCCAAATTTCACTAGTCGCAAGATTTCTATAAAATATCCTCTCAGAATAGTGAATGTTGTAAATTATGACAATATAAAAATATAAATAAGCCTTTACCAGCTTGGTTTGTTGTAGCAGGATTTCCAGTAGGAGGAACAAGAAACAATGACTGGATAAACGATCCCAGCGCATTTACAATATCACGAAATACCTTGGTAGAGTGTTGTTTCATATCATAGGACTGACAAAATGACCTGTAAAATAATTTTAAATGTTTCTGAGGAACATAGTTGAATATATTAAAATTTAAGTCTTTTTTAACAGCCAAGGAATGTTAATCAATCAGTGTCAATGTTATACTTAAAACTTCATCATGAGTGAATTTACTAATTTAGGACAAAGGTTCATACTGAGGTCAATGCTCTAAAAAAATTTACCTTGACCATATCAACTCAGTAAATTCAACTGATGGCAATCACTAACTATACTTTTTGCCCACCTCCCAGTTCTTTCCATACCCCTACCCCTACCCCTCCATATAAACACAATACACATTTTTGTTGTTTAGAGGTCACTAATATTTGGGACTAAAACAAACTCTTCCTATGAACCTCCTCGTTTAATAAAATGTTGCTGAGGTTTACCTTAATAGCTGAGGCTGCACACAGAGTCTGTGTATTGATTCTACTGCAACAGCTCGTAGCCACTGTGGTTTATCTGCATCCAGAAATTTCACCAGAAGTGACAGAAATATCTCACATTCAGTTACCTAAAAAATATAAGATTTTTAAATAACATTTCTTTAAATCTAAGGATTATAAGATACATTCTCATTCTTAGTCCTACGGATAAACCAATAACATCTTTTAATTTTAAACAAATTAAAATTCTTAATGGGAAATAGAGAAAAAAAGAGGGGAAAAGTAATTATATGTGGAAAGTCTAATAGTGAAAATAGTGTTTCTCTAAATACATCCTTGAAAACTCACACTAGTGATCTGCTGACGTGGTTAATTTTTTATCCTTATTCTTTAGAAAGCACTATGCACCATCACTCCATCCTCATTCCTGGCTGTTAGCATAAACTGTTAATGCTCTACCCTTCAAAAATACCACAATGGTTTTTTTCATGTGTTCTTTGCTTCTTAACAAACAAACAGGCTAAGCCAAGGGATGCATATGTTTTCTAGTAGGAAAACAAGAAGGAACCTGTAGCAGTTGATAGACGTAATATATATAAAGTACCTAGAATAAAGCTTGGTACACAGTTTTGCTTAATATTAGTTACCTTTGTTATTACTATAAACCATCTCCTTGGAAGACTTTGTAAATAAATAATGTTTAAAGCCCATTCTCAACATTATTTATTAAATGTTTGATGACTGAACAAAGAGTAACCAGTTTAATTCAGAGGTTAATGGACTGTTTCTGTTACATATTAGTTGAGGACCCAGCAGGAGATCTAGGAGGTAAGAATTAACCTGACATTGTGATCAACAGGCCAAAATGAATCTTCCTTCTACTTCTGGTGTAGTAGGTTAGGTTATTGGACATTTTAGCCAGCGGTGCCCTGAAATGAGTGAGCATTATGTGGGGCAAGAGATTTGGGAATATAGTAGCCCTCAGGATTTTAGCCTAAAGTCTTAGCAGTTGGCATTTTCTAATGACTTTCTGTATTTTTAACTGGATGCTTAAAAATAGGACATAATCATGAGGATAAAGTAGGAGATAACTAAAATCAACTTTATCCTTAGACTGCTACGACTGGGGAAGTCATCAGCCTTTGTCACCGCCTTAAACATGAAGTAGAAAAGCACCAGATGACTCAGCTTTTTTATCCACTAACTTTGTGGATGACAAGCAAGGAAACCTTCTTATAAAGCTACATCTTCCTGAAAAATCAAATAAAAAGAATGCTCAGAATAAAAACATTCCCTAGTTAAGACAAAGTGATATACAAATACAGAATGATTATTTTTTTCTAAACATGATGAAAAAGAAATCAGGCTAGTGACTCACTGGGCAACAGCTGCATCTACTGAAAAGTTTTAACATTTGTAGGTCCTTCAGTGCACTTTTTGCTTTAGAGTGGAAGTGGAATATAGACATGGTGGTAAAACTGAAGGCTCATCAATTAGATCTTGAGGCCAGAAAATAAGGCTCTCAGAAACATTAAGTATATCACAGCCAAAGGAAGGAATTACTAATGTTATATAACTTGCCTTGAAGAGTATATCATTTTCTCTCCTATGTAAGGGTGACTACAGTACAAATCAATCACTCAATTTACACTATAGCCACTAAAATATTGTGATTTGACACAGATCTCCTAAAATCCTTGTAATTCCCCAAATGATAGCAGCATCTGACACAGAGCTCTTAAATCTCTTGGAATTTCCTGGGTGATTAGGAGCATCTTTTGTTCTAATGAGACAAATTTTGGTGGACGCCGGGATAAGGGCAGGTTACCAGAAAGACCACACCATGATTTAGAAGCTTGGTACTCTCAGACCCACTCTCCATTTTCTGGAGAAGAGAGAGGGGTCAAATTGAGTTAATAATCAATCATGCCTACATGAGGAAACCTCCATAAAAATCCCCAAAATATGAAGTTTGGGGAGCTCCCAGGTTGGTGAACATATCCACATGCTGGATAGTGGCACACCCCAACTTCACAAGGACAGAAACTCCTGCTTTCATGACTCTTCCAGACTTCACCCTATCTTATCTGCCTGGTCATTGGTATCCTTTAAAACATCCTTTGTAATAAATTAGCAATACAGGTTTCCCCCACTGTCTGAAGCAAAGAATTCCTAAGAAACCTTTTGTAAGCCAAAATAGTGTAAAGCAAAGAGTATTCCCCTTTTCAATAGTTCACATTACATCACTTTGCTTTTATGAAAGACCCACATTATTAGTACAGTAATGACTTTTTTCATAAGAGTGAAAATCTTCTATAGATTTCTTTCAATTAGCGAAAACAGGTTTCTCAGAAAAGCGGTGTAATGTAAACTCTGAAAGTGGGAGATGCGTGTAATAAGTAAAATGTTTTCCTGGGTTTTATGAGCCACTCCAGCAAATTACTGAAACCAAGGAGGGTGTCGTGAAAACCTCCAATTTGTAGCCAAATTAGACAGAAGTTGTGGATTACCTGGGGACCCACTACTTGTGGAACTGAAACATAAGACGCCCAGCTGTCACAGATCTGGTAAGTGTGGGGGGAAAGAATGCACATATCTGGTGTCAGAGGTATTGTGAGTGTGAGAGTAAATTATAGTGCATTTTTCCTACACATATATATATTGGTCAGCTTTACAGTGTACCATAAGTCTCTTAGAATCTCTTAATTCTTTTTTCTTTTTGTTCCTCTGACTTGATCATTTCAAATGGCCTGTCTTCAAGTTTACCAATTCTTTCTACTGCTTGTAACAGTCTGATGTTGATCCCCTCTAGTGAATTTTTCAATTCAGTTATTTTATTTGTCGGTTTCAGAATTTGGCTCTTTTATACAGTTTCTATCATCTTGTTGATAGTCTCATTTTGTTCATACAATATTCCTGATTTCATTTAGTTGCTTGTGCTCTCTTTGAGCTCATTGAGGATCTTTACAATGCTTATTTTAAACACTCTGTTAGGTAACTAAACAATTTCCTTTTCTTTAGGGTCAGTTTCTGAAGATTTACTTTGTTCCTTTGAATTGCTCGTGTTTTCCTGTTTATTTGTAATGCCCTGTTATTTTCCATTTATATTTTGGGCATTTGAAAATACAGCCAACTCTGTTACTTTTTATAGATTATTTCTGTACAGGGAAAGATCACCTATCAACCTGGCTAGAGATTCTGGGGTCCTCTCAAATCTTTTCTGTCGATATGTCTCCTCTGGGCTTATGTGCGTAATTTCCCAGCTGAAGACACGGCCTGTTTCTATTCAGGAGTTCCCACTGCTGTCTATCTAGAGTACTGCAGTCTCTGGTAGCTATAGCAAGCCACAGGGCTGGCCTTTGTTTTCAGCAAGTCCCCAGGCATTCAAGAGTGCTGTCACTTTTCCTGTCAGTGCTTCAAGAATAGGTAAGACAAAAACCAGTCTCTTGCGCAGTACTCCAAAAAGTCAGGATGGTGATTGTACATTTCATCCTTCTTCTCCACCTGAAGGAGAAGTCATAAATTGAGAATGTTCTCTTGATCATGCCAGGCTATGTAGTGCCAAGAGTGGGATGAAGTATGGCAAGTAAGAGCAACAGGCTTTTCTATCCACTCTAATGAACCTCTTCTTGGCCTTGCACTTGCCTAGAGTGCTGTAATATCTCAACCAGTCTCTGAAGTTCTTACAAATGCAATCTGGTCTGTATATTGTTGTTAAGTCAGTATCTCCATGGAGGATGGAGGGCCTAGAGCCTCCTATTCCACCATCTTGCTGATATCACTCTGGTTTACATTTTTTTAAGTTTCTTTAGGGATTGAAACAGATTATAAATACTATACATGAAATATAACAACTGACATGTAAAAACTTTCCATCTTTGGAGAAACTAAGCTACTTTTCATTCATTTCAGCATATGCCAACAGCCCTTTCAAAATTTCTAAAAATTTATCAATGTAGAAACTCACAGAATTTTCCTCCATTTTAATTGTATATAATTAGACAACAAAATCTGGGTTTTTCAATTCAATATCATTATTGAAAATTATATCAAATACCTTACATGTTGCAGAGAATACTTATTATAATTTTTAAAAAGTTAATCCTTACAGAAAAAGATGGCAATAAGTTCATAAACTTATGCGCCTTAAGTTTATTTACATATTATTAATTTTGGAAGAACAAAACACATCCAAGCCAACAATTATGATTCCAAAAGACTCTTAAACCCTTGGCAACAAACTCTAATAGCTTACAGTGTCTCTAACACATTCTGAAATGATTTGATTTTCTACAAATATTTCTAAACAATGCACTAAATACATCAATATGTATTATAGATAGATCTTGTGTGGCCAGAAATAATAATAACTACAAGTGTTTATAAAGGTTATTTCTGAATGCATTTTGCATAAATGGATTTGGAATATGAAAACAAAATCTATAACAAGTGTTATCATAAATATAGAAAAAAATTTTATTTTAAAAAGCTCTCCATAGAATTTAGTATAAAAACTATCTATAATCTCCATTAGTTTGTAATGTTGTTGTTTAGTTATAACATTAGTATAATGACTGCTCACAGTAGGTGACCAATAACCAATTATTTATGTTAATGAAATTAAAGATATAAATGTTTAAAATTATACAAGGCTGAATTTGACAACATAAAATAAAATACACCATTTCCTCTGACTAATATTTGAATGTTTAAGAGTAGTCATTACACTGATACAACTATGATCAGGAATATCATAACATATTCTGCATCCATATATTAATGCAAAAGATACAATACAGGACTAGAAGTCAAAATTGATTTCTAATCCTACAGTTCACCAAGTCTTTAACTTCTCTGCTTTAATCTGTTAATATACATGATATAGTTTAAGTGAAAACAGTAAATTGCAGACACTATAATTTTAATTTTCATCTAATTATAGTTAGCTAAAAACCAAATTCCAAATCCACAAATCCTATGCTGGCTTCACATAACAGGACATGACTCTCGGAAACATACATTAAAAATATTATATAAGAAACATTCAAGAGAAAATAAACAGAATGAACCTTTAGAGTATCTCGGAGAATACCTACAGGTACTCATTTTTTAAAAACGTCTGCTTAACTGAAGTGAAAGAGCTAAATACACTGTAATAGATTGTCTTCTAAAAAGGGCACTGCCTGCAATTATACACACAAATAGATATGAAAATTAGCACTTACCAAAAGACTGTAAAATTGCTTTATCAGAACAGATACTACTCTCAGCAAACGCATGCAGATAGGAAAATATGGTTTTTCAACTGGTGCTGGAGAAGATGAAGAGCTGGAACCTTGTCTGAACTTTATATTTGGAGAAAAAAGCTTTATCACAAGAGGACATACTCTTTCTTTAAGGAGGAAACTAAATTCCTGGTGCTAATTGCAAAAAGAAAAAAAGAAAAAGAAAAAAAGAATTAACTTAGCTTGTACTTAATGCTTCTTAAACATTCTCCCTAAGAAATGAAACTTCTTCATAATCGGTATGACTAATTTAGCCTTAAGTTTATATAGTTTATTATTTTACCATTTACACACAATTCTGAAATTAGTATTGCTCTTTGAGAGTGTAAGATCAAAATGATAATATTTCAATAAGTTTTTTAAAGAATCTAATGAAAAAGAAACATTTAATGATTTTGGAATTAAGTGATGCTTATTGCCAAAAATTTCAATTTTAGTAAGATACTAACAATTAAAACCAAAGAACAGAAGAAAGAAAATAGATTACACATTTTCAACAGATAAAGCATTTAAAATAGGCAGCTGAGGAGAGAAAATTTGATTAATAAAATATAAGATACAATTTACTGATTCTTTTTTGCAAAGATAACAATTCTATTCATGCATATAAGATTAATTAGCATAATATTTGTTCTCCTTAAGATTGCTTAAACAGAACATAATAAGCTGATAAAAAATACAATGACAAACAAGCATAATTTTTTTAAAGTCTGATAAATCTTGCAAAAAATTCTTAAATTTTACTTATAGTCATGGCATATTATGCAGAAAACCTCCCTTAACCTGTTAACTCCCTGCCTAGATGAGTTAAAGTAGTCCCATTTTACTGACAATGTAAGTCCTAGTCGACATATAATGTTTAACTGAAACATATTATTTTGTTTTAATTATCCAGGTTTCACTGAGGTTGAGAACAAAGACACAATTACAAAAATTACCCAATTTAATCCTTTAATCCCACAAATAAGGCATGAAAAATAAGGCATGGAGCAGCTTATTTGCTCAGAATCACAAAAATCTTTAAATGTATCTTTAAAGAATCAGATTCATTCAAGAAAATTATAGAGGGGGAAAAAATCAGATGCATTAGAGAAAAAATGCAGATAAGTAAAAAAGATAAAAATAAAAGCCTTGCATCATCTCACCTCCAGGAGATAAATTAGTCATTATTAATTCCAAATGTATATCCTTCTAGACTGTTCTGTACTTTTTAATTCTTTCCCCTCAAAATAGGATCTTTAGACTTTAGAGATTTGAAACTCTATCATATCGACAGTTAGTTTCTCTGACTGCCAAAATTAAAGACATAGTTAAGTTCATTTTCATACTTTACTAAATAATTTTATATATTGGTTAATTTTAGTTAAGTTCATTTTCATACTTTACTAAATAATTTTATATATTGGTTAATTTATATTACATACAACTCTTAGAAGTTTTATTTATTTACTTTTCCCCTACTAAACTGATTACAATTAGGTTACTCCACAATCATCACAAACCACTCCAACTCAATTAAAACTGTTCTCATTATATTCATCGTGATCTCTCTGGTCAAAGCAAACATTGCCTTTTCAGTCTTCACCTTACAGAAATCTTTGAGATGACTGATTACTTGGTTTACCTTGAAGCTTTCTTTGCTTTTGTCTTTCATCATCACACTCTC
>NW_006443138.1:1917153-1973103 GCF_000325575.1 Pteropus alecto | reverse complement strand
CTTTCTGACCTCATGTTCTTAGTCTTGTTTATATTATCATTTTATGGACAACCATTTAATGTTGAGAGTCCTCAGAGCACCAAAGTACCAGCCTCTCACTTCCTAGTCAGTGTTATCACCGCAGGTGATCTTATTTACTCCTATATCTTCAACTAACAACGATAAGCCAGTGATGGTTAAATTTATAACGTCAGCCCAAAAACTTACTTCTGAGCTCACGATGCATAAATTTAGCTAACATTTTGTGGTATCTCATTTTGAATACCTAAGTATTCAAAAATGAATAATCTATCTTTTGTAATAAAGTTCTATCCATAGTGTAATAAGATTCTGCCCATCTTAACAAGCAGTTCATTGCTCAAGCCAGAACCCTATAAGTTATCTTTGATTCATAAAGTATAAGTTATATAATTCACTGATTTCATTTTGAAGAAGGCAGAAGACTGCCTTTTTCCTCACCTACTATATTTCATTGCTTTATTCAGCAATGACTTGTTAACTGCTTAATATGTACCAGGCACTGTGCTAGGGAAAGGGGTTCAGGATTACACTGAATTTTATCCATGCCCTTTTAGAGCTCATTTTCTTGAGACAGACCATTCTTAGGGTCACTGCTCTGGAGTATTCTTTTCCTATTCTACCTACTTTGGCCAACTAGCTTCATCCTTCATGTAAACACTTCATATGTTTGATTCATCATCAACTCTCCACTGGACTTAGTACCTATGTTATTCATTTCCACAGCATCTTTTATATTTTTCCTTCACAGCACTCATCACGTCTCATTATTCAGCTAATGTTTTCTCTCAATTAGACTTGTAAGTGCCATAAGGGCAGGAATTTTATCTATTTAATTTCTGTATCCTTGGTACAGAATACATAGATCACCAGCACACTGTAAGCAATTGGTAAATTTTGGTTGAACAAGTAAATGATGAGTAAAAGAAAACAAATATTTATCTCTCAAAAAAACTTTATAAGAATAAATTCTAGGATTATACATAGAATAATTCTTTTTGTGTGTGTCCCCCACATTCCCCCCTGCTGTACAGCAGGAAGAATAGAGTAGGAATTTTGTGGGCGCAAGAAATCTGGAGACATTTTTACAAATCTTTTCCTACAAAATCAGAACATATAATCCAAACCAGAAATTTCTAATTAAATTCATTCACCAATTTATTCACTTGTTCATCCACATATTTATTAAACACCTGCAATATGCCAGGCACTATTACAGGCACCTGTACAACAGTGAACTAAGTCCCTGCCTCACAGGAGGTCGCTTTCCTATAGATGGGGAGAAAAAATAAACTAATGCACAAATACATATATGTCAGGAGGTAGTAAGTGCTATTAAGAAAAATAAAGAGGGGTCAGAAAAAGTACTGACATAAAAAAAAAAGTTGCCATTTTAAACAAAGTGCTTGGGAAGGTTTGTCTGATAAGTTGACCAATGAGGAAATACCTCCAAAGAATAAGAGAAGAAGCCATATGGGATAAAAGCATTCCAGACCCAGGAAACAGTAAGCACAAAGGCCCTTAAGCAGGAGTCTACTTGGGTCATTTAAGGAACAGCATGACTCACAGTGGGGCTAAAAAGTAAAAGCAAGAAGAAGAGCGAAAACAGATAAGATAAAGGAATACTGAGGACTAGGTCTTGAAAAGTTCCATAGATCATAATTAGGACTTTATTTGTTACTCTGGACAAAAAGGCCATCTACCGAAACACTTTTACAAAAGTCTGAAAAGGTCTGACTTGTTTTAAAAGACCATTCTGGATGTGGTGTAAGAAGCAACTATAATAGAATAGGGTAGGTATAAATGCAAAAAAAGCAGTTGAAAAGCTAATGCATTAATTCAGGTAAGAGGTGATGGTGGCTTGGATTAGGATGATTACAGTAAAAGTCATATGAGGGACTAGATCCTGTATATATTTTGAAGGTAATGGTTGAGATGTGGGTGTGAATGTAAAAGGAGATAGGAGAAAAACTAATTTGGAATCTGGATCAACATGGGTTCAAATCTCAACTGTCACTCACAAACCAATTAACCCTCTAGAAGTCTCAGCTTCCTCCTGTGTAAAGTAGGAATAACTGGTACTTCTTAGGCATTTGTAAAGATTAAAGAGAAAGTCATATGAATGTAATATGTAAGGACTTTGTCACAGCGTAGCAGTCAAAAAGTGGTAGCTGTTATGGCCATCATTTTAAACAAGTTATATCTAAACACTACTTATTCTATTATAGTACAAGAAAGGGAATCATCAGTTAATATTGTTCACTATCACCAAAAGCACTGAACATTTGCCTAATATATACCAAAAATTACGAACCATATAATAAAAACTTCAGTCCCACCACCTGGGCTAAAGGATATTCTACTATTGCGGTACTTAATTCACATATTTTGTAGGTAAGAGCAAAGAATAAAATAGATGACTTTAGGAAGAAGGTAGATTAGTAGATGAGTAGCTTTTTAACTAAAAAATCTAAATTTTAGTTTAAGATCTGCTAATAACTAATGAACCCTATGTAAATCACTGAATCAATTTTGGACTTTAGCTTCTATCAAGTAAAATAAAAAGTTTGAATTCTTACTGTTTCTCCTATTAGCTTTCTGATTTAAAATATTTTTATTGCACATTAAAATTAAGCATTGACTACTTTCTTTCCATTTAACTTATCTAAAAGCACATAACTACATATACACAAATAAAAGTCAATAACTATTTCTTTTGGTTTTAAATATTATAAAATAGCTCACATATCTCATTCCCTCATATACTCAATGATTGAGAAATGCCTGACTATACAGTCTCTAGGGGTTCCTTCTACTGTTAAAATTTCAAAATGCTAGGGCACTACAAAAATGTAAGTTTAGGTAACACTAAATCATCATGTCTAAACCTAAGGATATAATTCTCTTAATGTGAGGAAAAATACGTGTCGCTTTCTTGAAAAATATCTGTGAAAAAATTAAACATTAATTTTGTTGCAAGACATTACTGATGGCTCACTTGTAAAAAGACTTGTGGAAAATCATTCAAGACTGATTCAAGCAATTCGAGGCCAAATGTTCGAGTCATTTCTGTCATGCCTACTAGCCAGTAAGGGGCATCAGCATTAACCAACTGACAAAGGTCCTGTAAAAATAAGTCAGACAATAAGGAAATAATAAACATTCACATGCTGGAATAAAGGATGCTTTTCAAAATTCATAGTTCATAAAAATTTTTTTAAATCTCTTTTCTTATATACTTGTTTTTACTCCTTAGAAACTATGCATTGGTAATTCGAATTTTGACAAATTGTATACTTAATTATATAAGTAAACCTTGAAAGAATTGTATAACTATCGATAATAAATACAGTGCACAGATAAATAGTTAATCTAACATTCTTTTAATGAAAACCCACTTAAAATAATCCTGTACAACTTTCTGTACAATACTGACTCTCTTCTGGCACATTCAAACCAGGTTCTAGATCAATAAACTTTTTGGATTATTTCAAAAAAAAAGGAAAACCCACTTAAAATAAAATTAATAAAATATTAAGTACAGATGAATTTTATTTTACTTATTTATTCATGACCAGTAATATAAAAATCAAATATTCATATATCAAATTACATTAAGTAGATCAGAGGTTTACTACTTAAGTTTTCCTGTTGAAGAAATATTTTATATGACTAGTCATCCCTAATTTACCTATTTTCTAGTTCTGGGTTTAATTTATTTTATTTCCTTAAAGTGAAACATAACATTTTATCATGTTAATTAGCTATGGATGCTCTTTAACACTTTAGAACGTTTTTTGAAATACTACTTTGACACTTTAAAATGTGACAATCTTAAATATTGACACTTTAAAAAATTAAATCAGACATATAAAATTCCAAAATCAAAAATTCACCCAAAACTGTATTCTATAATAAAAATTATTTATATCAACTGAAATACCTGGAAAAGCATATATGCATCTTTAGCACAAGGTTTAAGGGTACTGACAGATCTTCGGTTACTATTTGCTTGGACCAGTACTGGTTGTTCTATAATATCTGCAATCAAAATAAGATGGGGTTTAGGAATTCATAATGATCTTTAATAAAATAAAGACTGCATACTATTTAAAAGATATGTTTAAAATAAATACTAGTCTATAGAATTATAAACTTTATAAGCTTAGAACTATATCCCCAAAATAAAAAAAGGGGAGATCTATTTTTATCAAAATACCATTAAAAAATGCCATAAAAACCACAGTTCACTATCTTACATTCATTTTTATAAGTTTAGTCTCTGTATCCACACATTTGACTTTCCAGTCTCCCATTCTGCAGCCCCTTTATTTCATAGATTTGAAATTCACATGATCTTTGAATGTGCCTTTAAATATCAATCAAACATATAAAGGTTTACTACATGGTTAATTCTTTTATCATCTTACCACCTTGAAGAGAATTAACTGCCTGATCTGCCACAATTACTATGTCAGTTATACTGACTAGCTAAGAGTCAGTGAGAATGGTGTTTATCCACTCAGCATTTCTTTGAATACTAATAAAATATCATTCATTGTAAATTATGACAGGCTGTTTTGAATAAATGTTGACTTAATGACTACTTGAAAAGAATGAGGTTCTAAATACATTCTACCTTACTAGAAAGTTTCAAATGAGATATTAGTCTTGAGACACACAGCTAAAACTACCAATCCAGGAATTACATTGAGGTTATGAATATATAAGATATTCGAACTAGAGAACTGCTCTGTTTTATCCTATTAGCTTAACTTCTTAGTATTTCTTTTCTTTTTTTTAACTTTTATTAGCATTTATTGATGCTGAATTTATTCCTGGGCCATAGTATTTTGTTAGCATTAATTGATGCTGAATTTATTCCTGGGCCGTAATATTTTGTTTCTTCAGTTTCTTCTGGGATCTTTTTCTTCTGTGCAACCTCCTCTTCTGGTTTAGGAACAACCTGCTTTTTTGCAGTAAAGATCATCTCAATATGGCAGGGAGAGCTTATGTAGGGGTTAATCCACCACAAGCTCTGTCAGTTCTGTGTCATATCTTGGAAACTTTGTTCACCTGGATGTGCTCAGTGACCTACCAGAGAACCTACATCTAAACTCTTAAGTTCAGCATTACGCTCTGCATTTTTAAGCTTGTGCAGCAAAAATTCAGCACTCTTTTTCAGCCACCGACCCTGCATCCAGCTTCACTGTTTAGCTTGGGCACAACTACCAACTCCACCATTGAATGACGGAAAGGAACACGTTGCTTCTATAAAGTGACATCCTTCTGATAATTTAGTGGCTTTTCAGATATGCATTCCCTTGATGGCCCAAGCAGTTTCACAAGTGTTAAAGTGAACATGAAGATGTGCATGACTCTGTGTGGTTTTCTAGATCAAGTGAATAGCAAACCATTTTCAGGGGTCACTTCAGGCCACTTATAGGAAGAGTTAATTCTCAAACTGCTATAATTCCAAATGCATTTCCCATAGGAAAAGTGCATAAAAATAAATATACCAAAATCAGTGGGAATATTCTAATAAACCAACAGATTCGGAATGCTTGAAACTGAATGTGAAAAATCTGACCAACGGTTAATTTCAGGAAAAGTGAGGTAATTATTAGAGTAGGCGGCATTACCATTACTAGCATTGCTATTTTTACCAGTATTACCAAAATAACATCAAATAAAGTGAAAGACTACATAAAATCAGGAGTTAAGGGAAAAAAATTATGTAAAGGGAAAGATAACTTAATCTTGTTTCTTGACTATATAAAGCAGAAAGGTTGCTCATGATTGTAGCACCTTATTATGATCCGTTCAACTAATGAGGAAAAAAAATTTACCTTTCATCCAGTAAGGATAATAAATGGAAAAAAATTTTTCTATAGTTAAAAGTTATGAAATTATAAGAATTGAAACAAACAAGAGTATCTGCCAGTTCTCTGAAGGGACATGTTTCTAAGTATTCAGGAAATTTTTTTAAATCATAAAAAAAGATGTAATTGTTAAAAATTACAATAAAGGAAAAGATTAATCCTTACATTACATAAATATTCTTTATTAACACATGTTAATAGGCAGAGACAAAAATTCACATGAGGGAATCCCACTCTTGGGAATTTACACTAAAGCAGTAATCTGAATGGAAAAAATACATGTAGAAAGACACTCAAAACAACAATAAAATATCAAATGCAATGTAAGTGGACAATAGGAGACTAGATCATTATAGAACAGAAACCAAATATAAAGCAACCACTAAAATTAAAATTACATAAATGAAAGAATAATATGAAAAAAATCATATAATGTAATGTTTGGTTAAAAATACATGTAATGTAGTATGTGGTATAAATGTGAAATTATCAACTTACTATTAAATTATGCATATCTTAGAAATAAACATGGAAGACAGAGTGACTTCTCAGTGTGATAGAATTGTGGAGGATTTATTTTTTTAATTGCCATTATCAACATAATAATGTTGCTAAATATATTTTTCAAAGTATTCTTTTTTAGATAGCCTAAGTTCAGAAGAAAAAGGCTAAAAGTAAATAAAAATCATGGATATAAGAACCACCCAATGTCAAAAGCAAACAACTTTTATCACTTTACCTCTGTGTCGTTCATCTTCAGCAACCATCCTCTCAAAAACAACAGTAACAACTTGTCGCACTGTAGCAGCAGCTGTATTATTTGTAATATTATCTTTTGTGAAGTGCAGTCGAAAACAAAGAACAATTGCCTAAAAAACAATTTTAATTTAGTGTGAAATAAGATTGAAGAACATGGCTATTATCTTTATTTTATCTGATGCAAACCAAAATTAAGTAATATATGTTTAACTGTCCAAATCACATCTACTAAAAGTCCTACCCTTTTATACAATAAAATTACAAAGATGCTTGTATTTTAAAATAATTCAAACTCTCAGTAAATGTACAGTCACATAAGATTAGCTAAGGTGATGTGTGATACAATCTGGTACTTCTAACAAGTATATAACAATGTGCTATGCTTTTATTGCCCTAGAATAACTTGCTTATTTAGCAAATAACAAGTACCCAAAGTTTGTTATATCACTAAATCATTGAGAGAAATACTATATATACTTGCTAAGCACATAAATAAAAGTATAATTTTTTAAATGAGTCATTCTTTTTAAAATCCATTTTATAAAGTATAATTTATATACAATAAACTGTACCCTTTCTAAATTTTATATTTGATGAGTTCTGACAGTTACATTCACCTATGAAACTACTGCCAGAGTTGAGATACAAGAAATTTCCATCACTCTGAAAGTATCCTTGTGCGCTTTTCCAGTCCATTTTCCATCTTTTCCAGTCCATTTTTTTCTTCCACCCTTGGCCCCAGGCAACCACCTATCTGCTTTTTTTCACTATAGAATCAGCTGGCATTCTACAAACAGAATCATTCAGTATGCACTCTTTTGTGTCTGGTTTCCTTCATTTGTAATACTTGTGATATTCATCCATGTTCTTTTTATCAGTAGTTTGTACTTTATTCCTGAGTAGTATTCCAAGGTATGGGTATACCACCTTTTGCTTATCCATTCACCTGCTAATAGACATTTGAGTTGTTTCCAGTTTTTGGCTATATAAAGCTGCTATGAATATTCATATACAAGTCTCTGTGAGGACATATGTTTTTATTTACCTTGGGTAAATAAACACCTAGAAGTGAAAAGGCTGGATCATACGATAAGTATAAGTTAAACTTTTAAAGAAACTGATAGTTTTCCAAAGTAGCTTTACAATTTTACATTCCTGCCAGTAGTATGGGTAAGTTCAGAACTATTCTATGTCCTCAACAACACTTGATGTGATCAGTCTTTTTAAATTTTAGCTATTCTAATGGATGTATTATGATATCTAATTGCTGTTTTAATTTGTTTTTCCCTGATACCTATTCATGTTGAGCCAATTTCCATGTATTCATTACCCATCTGAATACCTTATTTTGTAAAGTGTTTGTTGAAATCATTTGCCCATTTTTTATTGGGTTATCTTATGAATGAATTGTAAGAATTTTTTTATAAATTATAGATAATATCTCGTCAAATATTTGTGAATATTTCCCCCCATTCTATAGAGTCTTTTATGATTCATAGATTTTGTGCCCCACCTAAGAAAATCTACCCTAAGGTAGATTTAGAAGTGTTCTAGAAGTTTCACAGTTTAAAAAAAAAAAAATTCTTGAAGAAAAACATAATGGTAGTTTAAATTCTTTGCCTTATCATATTATATTAAAAGTTTTTAAGGAAATAAGTGTTTGATACCACTATTACTCTTTAATTTCAACATAAAGGAAAGATACATGTTACATAGAAGTTTTTGTATTATTCAATTTTGTATTATTTCTTTATACTTCATTTTAATCCCAAAATATTATAGCTCCAAATTAACCAACATACTAAAATAAATCCTGTATTTAGTTATAAAACTATTATCAGTTATTGTTTTGGTAGGTCAAACAGTAATCTTTTATAACATTTTAAAGAGATATATAAGAACATAATTTGATAGCTAGAAACCAAAAAGAATTATATACAACGAAGTATATATAAAAGTAGATGAAAAATTTTCTAAAACATGTATGAGCTTAAAATAAGCCACTTGCAATTAAGTAAAATTTTATTATGACCTAAGAACATTGAAGGAACAACTAGAAAATATAGTATACTCTCCAGAGATAGTATACACAGCTTAATCTGACAGTGTACTTTTCTACTTTATAAGTCATCCATCTTTAAAAGTATGCAAATTATATAAGAACTCTTAGTAAAAGTCTAACAAATTCCTTAAACAATAAACCATTAATTAAAGACTGGTCTTTATATCACCATCTGTACCTTCTGTTCTTTAGAAATAGTTCATAATTTTAAAATACTTTTTAAATAGTGAAATAAATAAAAGAACAGGTGTTATATTTTCCAAAGAGGGTGGGAGTAGTAAGAAATGAGAAATAGCTACCACATATGCAGCTCTTATCTAGTACAAATGTCAAAAAGACACTTTTCCAGCTACTTAAGGGACAGGTTTAAACAATCTAGCTTATATATCATATACATGTGAAATTATTTTTAAAGGGGGATAAGGGAGAGCTATCAGAGGGAATACTCAAGGCAATTGTAGAGAACACTGATACCTCAAAAAATATTTTTCTCTTTCCTCTTCCTCTACTCTTATTTCTCTGCTACTTTTCTTTTTCTATTTCCCATTCATAACTAAGCCTGTTAATTATACCCAAAGGGCTTTGCTTTCACCCTAACCTGATTTCAACTCTAAACTGAAGAAAATAAGGTGCTGATGGTTTTTAATGTGCAGTGTCCATTATCACAGTAGGTACAGGAAAGTAGCTTTTGGTTCAAACAGTACCAGGGCTTTTCTGTTTCAGTATTCAAATACTGTCTCAAAGCACTTATGAACTTCGTCAAACAGGTTTCCTACCTTAGAGAGTGCCTCGTCATGAACTACTGTGTTGGTTGTTAAAAGAACAAGAACTGTTTGAAGTAGTTTAAGTTCTTCAAGACTATTTTCCATTAGCTGCCAAAGCATGTTAATTATATTTCCAGCTGCAGTCTGTAAAATAATTATTTTAATTAGTCAAAAAAAATAAAATAGCATACAACTATTACTTTGCCAGAGAGAATTTCTTGATTACAATAGCAAGGCCTGTGTTTCTAGATATACAATCCAAGCACATGTCTCTCAACCAATTTGAGACAACCAATTTTCTTCTCAAAAAATTAATTTATTTAAAATATAATATACCATTTAAATATCTGCAAATAGCAAATATCTGCATACAGTGATGAAATACCTAGTCAAAATCAAAGCTCATGTCTACAATAATATGGGTATATTTCACTTGGACACTGATGAATATGGATATATGCAAATTATGAGTCTGTTACTGTTTCTTATATATTATTCCATCTACAATGTTATAGAAAAAATAAAATGAAACCTAACAACACATTTATAAACTCAGATCTGACATTGTTTAGAATGCTGTACTAAAGGCAAATGAATTTACACTCCTATTAAAATACCTTATAGAGTATAAAGTTAAGGTTAACACCACTACGTTTGAAAGCGGGATGCAGATTCATAGTGATGAAATGTTTCTTCTTGTTTTACCATCATAAAATTAGATGTAAACAATACACTTAAATTAATGAATGACAAATTATCACTTCAGGTAATCCAGGAAAGTCATGATTTTCCCTCCTACCTTTATAAATTTTTTGACTTATATTCTCTTCAATGATATTGAAAATTTGCTTCTCAAAATAATCATCTATATTACTGAACTATGACTATGAAAGTTATAAATTACTTGACAATACACTTCATTTTTATTCATTATTGTGTTTAATAAAATATTTTGTTAATCTTTTAAAATTAAGACATGTCCTTCAAGAATACTGCTATTTCTAAAACTGTTTGACATTAAATATCAAGTATGTTTCATTCTCCCCTTAAGAAACCTCCTGATCTGATTCTTAGGTCCACAGTTCATATAAAATCTTCACATTACCTCAGACACAACTTCATGTGACATGAGTCTCTGAATGGCAGCCAAACATAACTGAGTGATCTTCGGTTCCTTGGTTCCACAACCCATTAGAAAAGGCTGAACAACTTCTGAGCTGTTCTCTTTCAGTGCTTTATTTAGAACACATATAAAATAAATGATTAAACCTAATTCATAAATAGCAATACATTTTTATATAATTATAACTAGTAATGACAACTTAATAAAAATTACTTTTGGTAAAATAAACACCTAAGTAAAAATCAAGTATTAGAGTTAAAATACTTCAAATAGATACTACAGAACAGACTCTGTATCTAAACTACATCCCTAACTACAGCTTTGTTACATATTTCTCCTGACACTCCACCCTTTGGTTTTTCCCCTCTTATTATAAACTCTTTACAGTTAACTTCTCAGAAGTTCTATTCTGCCTCAGAGAATCATACTATTTCTTCAATAGTGCAGAAAGGAAAACACAAATAAGAATTCATATTCTAGAGAAGAAAAAGTAATTTAAAATAGTATACCCATCATCGCCACCACATTTCTGAATATTCAGAAACTCCCCATAATTTTATTATATGCCTTGAATTTACATAGCCTTAATTTCTTCTTCAAGAAATAAACTCATTAAAAACAATAACATTATTCCTCTTATTACTGAAGCATTACTTTAATTAATTGGATGCGCATACTAAAATTCCAAATCCTAACTCTTCCTACCAAGTCAATTCTTTCAGAAGTTTTAGAGTGGCAATAAAAATGTAAAAGGTTAAAAATGCACAAACTGAATCATATATAATTACCAAACAAAATTAAATCAATACACACTGAACGCCTAAACAAAGATAAATAAGACAGGTTTGTTATCCTTGGGAAATCTGAATAAGTATCATGGAATTCCGAGTCAAGAACATATAAATGTATGTGTTTGGTATACACTTCCAAGGTACTACATCCATCAACTGCTTTTTGAGGTTAAGACTTGTAATAAAGACATACAAATCTGAGTTTCAACATATTTTTCAAAAGAAACTGTAAGAAAGTCATCCAGAATCACCATTGAAAGTAAGTATAAAACCAATAATAACATTAATTTTATCATTTAAACCTCCAGCTCTCTGTTCCCAAAGCTCTCTTTATGGTATGGTAAATAAAGACTACCATTTCCTACAGCATGCTTTGCAAAGTCCCTCAGTATGCCAGCATAAATGAGTGAATTAGCACAGCTAAGAGACATATATGAGACAAGAGATAAATATGACTGGAAAGAAGAGTTTCCAAAAGGGGTCCCTTGCCTTATTTCCTTCTTCCTTATGTATAAAGGTTTTGACTTAAACCCAGAGATATAAATTTTCCATAACAATGTTTCGAAACAATTACATGAATCATTAAAAGATAATAAGAAAGCTCAAAAAATACTATTCTGAAGCAGTAAATATCCTGCCATATTTGATCATGCTAGAATGAGGCTACTCTCAACTCTGCTGAACATTTCTAATTATTAAATGTTGTTTAGGCAAATAAAAGTTTTCAATAGTAACAAGTTGCATTTGTAATTTTTATGTTAATATGCATTTCTCATTTGAGTATCACAATAATCATACAGAGTTTATAGGGCATGATTTAGCCCAAGTGACAAGTAAATAGGTGGTACAATCGGAATTTGAAAATATGTCTTCTAACTTCTGGTTCACTATTTTTCTCATGTTATGTTGCCACTTTTTAAAATAAACAGCACTAAATTCAAATAGAAGTAAAAAGAGTTAAAAGTATTTAAGATGAACCAATGATCTGCACTTTAAAGTCTGCCTGAAGTCTTCAGATATATGAAGAAAAAGGATCCTATCCTCATAGAAGGAAAAACAATGTACTTTCATAGTCTCTGATGACAGTGATTTAATTTAAGACACAGCTGTAATATCACACAGAAAGAAAATCAATGCCAATTAAACTATGATAAAATACTCACTAATCATTCAGAATTTTTCTTCACAATTTCATCAAGGCCATCAAGAGCTTTGGGGATACTTCATTTTATTGAAAGAGTACTTCATCACTGATTCTGAGATCTTTTAAATCGATTATACCCACACTGCATGTTTTGATCCTGGTGCTTTTCTAATCTTATCATTAGACATTAATGGAAAGTTTTTGCACAACTAAAGTGACATTTTAAAGAGCAATTAAACATGTGATATCAACAACACTCATAACTCAACCGAACAAATATGAACTTGTTCATATGCACTGAAAAGACACCACAACACTACCTAGCCCACAGTGATTCTAAGATGCCATCAATTATAAGATGTATACCAATTTGGAGAATATTAAAATGTGAAAAAACTGTGCATCTTATAAAGAATAAGGTGAGTTATAGTGAAGTGTTATATACATGTCAGTCACAGTTATCCAGGTCTATCAAACTGAGATAAAGTAGTAATGAAAATAACTTTTAAAAATCTCATTTTAATGTAACTCAAAGGAATCAAACATCTATCTCTTTTCTTCTCACTTTTTTCCTCCCAGTTTATATGACAATATAGTGATCAAAAATGAAGTTTCTGTTATCCAGAATAGATGGTCATCAAAAAAATAAATATAGCCTATTGATCTATTCTGTCTTTTGAAGCATAATGTGAAAAACAAAAACATATCCACCCTATCCAGATCACAATATAGTAAGATAAAAATCTGTTTTCTTCTTTTAAAAGTGATAGTTGTCCTAGGGAGCAGAAATTTATCATGCTCTTCTAGTTTGGACAGCTGCTCTCCTTTTATGTACAGTAATTTTAATGACATGCTATTTAAGCATAAGTTTATATAAAAAACTCTGGGTTTAGATTCTAGAAATCACACTGAAGAAAAGGCTGTATAAAAATATCTTGATTTAACCACTTTTTTTTTTTATCATTCCAGGAAAAGAAGAAGAAAAGGTCAATTCTCCTTAATCAAAATCTGTTACTTCAATTTCCATTAAAATATAAAGATAGTTTTGGGGGAAAAAAAAAAGTAAAATTTTATTTTCTACCTAAATCCCTTAATAAGCATAACTCCTTTAATAGAAAACACTGTGTGTTGTTAAATATATTTTATTTCCAAATTCTATAACTGTGAGATCAGATGAAGCGCTTTCACACACCTGAAAGAGATCCAGCAGGTCCCCATATCCTAGGGGTTTCCTTGCTCTGAGCAGTTTCACTGCATAATTGCAGTTTTTACCCTGGAAAAAAAGAATTAAACTAGGATACCCCACTATGAATCACATTAATAGGGGTTAATAAAAGTTTTATTATAATAAATTTTAATGGTCACTAAATAACAAATTATAATTCTTGTGAAAGTAATAAAATGTGATATAGACACAACTGCTATCCTCAAAACCCTTAAAATCTTATGGGAAAGACTGATATTCCTAAAATTTTTAAAAATTTCAATGGCTCAAAAAGTCTGACAATGTTTTAAATGATTCAAGAATTGAATAACAAAAGTACAGGCAGTATCATATAAAAAGCAGATTATTAGAAAAGGATTATTCAACAAATTAAGCTGGTAAAAACTAGAAGAAAGTAAATGACTATGAACTACATAGAAGAAGAGTTTCCTAAGTGGAGTACATAAAAATCAGAAAATTTAAATTAGTAAAAATAAAAGCATCTAGATAAAAAATTAAAAAGTAAATGACTTGCAGAAAATATGATATACATATATTGGGAAATTAATATTTTTGCTACATAAAGCTCAAACAATTTGATAAGATACATAAAAAGAAATGTAAAATAAAAAAAGAAGTTAATTTATTCAGAGAAAAATGTTCAACATTAAAAAGATATGTCAATTAAATGAGAAGTCATTTGCCTATTCAATTACCAAAAAGATTTTTTAAAATAATAATCTGGCCAGGATGTCATAAAAATATACTCACATATTGTTGGTAAAGGCATAAAGTTTTATCTTTTCAGAAAGCAGTGTGATGACAAATTCTAAGAACATGATTATACCCTTTAATAATTTTGTTGCTAGAAATTTATCTTAAAAAAAAAAACTTTACACACTGAAACATGCCTAACATAAAAGAATGGTTAAATAAACTACAATCACTTGCTAAAATATTATGGAGCAATTTAAAGAATTAAAAAAAGATGGCATCAAAGAAAAGTATTTATGATATAATAGAAGGTAGGCTACAAATTAAAACTTAAAAAAGTAAAAAAACTCAAGAAAAAAATAAATAAATAAACATTATACAGTAGAGAAACTACATAATTTCTCTGGCTTGCTGGGTGGGTGAACTTGTGCTCATGGCCTTAGTTACAGTCCCCTGTGTCTTCTAGCCAGGATTATAGGAAAAGCCTATCAACAGATCTCTGCCTTACTGATGGCACAATGAAATGTATCTTCTGAATTGCTGTCAGAGTAATTCACATAAAAATATTAATATGTGTCATTTCCCTGATTCAAACTCTTTCCATCAAGCTGCTGAGGATGTCACACAATGGCAATACTTGAATAGTGTATCCAAATAGATCAAGCTGTTTTATACTTCATGTATTTAAGTAATCTCCTTTACTTTCCTCTTCACCTTATGTGCCTGGCTAACTCCTCTTAAAACTTCAAGACTCACCTTCAATTTCCCAGGATGGGTTAGGTTCCAATAACAAGCCTGTCTATACTTCCATTTTGGCATTTACTACATAATATTAAAATTCTCTGTTTAGGGTCTATCTCCTCTGTTATCTGGCTGATGTGAACTAAGTAAAACAAAATTCATGTACTCAAATAATCACAACATGTAAAATTAAAGAGAGGTAGACAAACATACTAGAGGCAGTACTGAGAGACTTATTTGCATTTTTGAAGTGACTCACTTCATAGCAGCCTACATTTAACCAGGACTTACTACTTCACATGTAATGTACTAACTCTTAGCACCATAAGGAAGAAAAAGATATTGATCCTGACCTCAGAGAGTATGTCATCTGGAAAGAAAAATTTCTGGCAAAGGATTTCAAAACGCAGGTAAGCTAAACAGCATGAATGGCACAAATATACTGTCAAGTATATTTCTTACATTTCCATGTAGATTGTAGGTGAATTATATTAACCATCTTTGTATATCCCCAGTGATTCTTACATAATTATTTCCTTATTAAGAATATGTTGTATGAGATATTCTAAAGATGTTTATAAAATATCACAAGTACATGTATTGATAAGATAGAATATACTGATGAAAATCAGCAGATAATTTACCTTTTAATGCCGGGCAAAAAAATCCAAAGTATATTTATTCAAATTACTTAGAGACCTTTTAATAATAAGACCATGTAGAAATGAAAAAGGTGAGGGAAACTGTGTGAGAAAAGAATGCAAATCACACATAATGATTATCTCTGCAAAAATTCTCTATGTATACTGACAGTAGCTAAAAGCAGCCATAGGTAGATGTAATCTTTAGAGTTCTGAACAGGGGTTAAAGATATAACAACTTCATTGACTTCCTTGTTTAAAATATTTATTCTAAAAACAGATTATCTGTTTATGTAATTTTTGTGTAACACGAACCTTCTTAATTTCAAATATGTTATAAGCTGAGATAATAAAAGCAATTTGTAATATATGGTAGTCGAATGTAAGATTAAGGCATCTGGCCTTATAAATGAAAAACTTGATGATGTTCTCTCTCATTCACAGAGTTTTATCTTTAAAGAAAAAAGAAATTTGAGATAATGATCTATATATTTGAATCAATGCTGACATTACCTGGCATAGCATTCCCACTTATGTCAGCATTCATGACGGCAGTGAAAACAAAGAAAAATAAACATTAAAGGAGGATGCTTAAAAGAAGGGGAGATGTAAAGCAAAGACTTATTCTGCAATGTAGTCACCTTTCACTTGGAAATAAATCTAAGAAAACTAAAGTTGGCTAGAAATTTATGCTGAGTATCATTGTTCAAATTGATACTAATTAAGGGTTCTGATTTTTATAGCAACCCTTTATATTTTCTGAATATTCAGGGTACTGAGGATTCAATATCTCACTTGAGACTCAACTGTATATATTTAACTTCCATTATAGCACAAAAATAGTAACCTACAGTCTCTAGCACTATAGAGAAGTAAACATTTCTCAAAAACCCAAAAATTCAACTAAAACTTTTTCTCAGTATTAACTGAACTATGAATTGTACTTTGAATTAGTTTAGAAACTATATGTATTGATGAATTTAAAATCTCCCTGTTCTTAAGAGCCTTTGATTTTCAAAATAACAGTGGTCTAAAATCTATGTTTTGAGATACCAATTGCTATAAATACTTGGTAAAAAAAAAAATACCAGAAAATATTTTAAATGCTAATATAGCTCTCAAGTACATAGCTCTGGATATTATGGATATTAAAGCATGAACAATTAATTCTATGTGCATAAAGATTTGTTCTACCTTGATTTCAATAAAGCTAACTGATCAAAATGAAATTAATAGCTCATCTATATTAAACTCATACTGAGACAAAATTTCTCTTACTCATCTTTAAGATTAACTAATTAGACATTTTACTTGGTATACAACTCTATAAAAGACAGTGATCCTCTGAAGAAATCGGTCTTTTTAAAGTATCTTCCACCAACTACAGACTCAATGTAAACTCCTATTACCGGAGAATAATTAAAGACTTACCATGATATCAGCAATTATAGTAACAAAAGTAAGTATTTGTAATGATATTCTAAAATGATTGGCCAATGATGTCTCCAACTTAAAAATATCCAGGTCATAATTTATCTTTAAACATTAATTTCCTCACAGTAACTAATCCACCCCACATGCATCTCCCAAAACCCACTTGCCCACCCTCCCAATTCAACCATACATACCTTTGCCTTTACCAGTAACATCACTTTCACTATACCCCTTCTCAACATGCACACAGAGCATTATTCAATGATGTGAAAAATATTATAAAACTATTTGGTGTTTTGACAGAATGTTCAAAATCACAGAAGAAGCTGCGAAAAACAGATGTAACTTAGGAGAGCTAACCCTAAGGGCAAATTTCCAGCAAAGCTGACAAGCCTAAGTGAAATCCATTCTCCCCTCCCCACATTAATCTTCTCCCCCAAGTCTTAATTTCATTTTGTAATACTCTTGAAATTCCACCAATTAGGGATTTATTGGTATCTTTTTTGAAAAAATGCAAAGAGATTTATGAGAGTTAAATTCTTTGCTAGTATTTGGACTTTATGTAAATTAACTTTATGTAAATTACCTTATGTGAATTTATATAAAATAGAGATGCTTTGGTCCTATAACTAGCTGAGACTAATAGCACTGTTAGAAATGAAAATGCACATTTAAGGATCAGTGAAGTAAGCATGGTGAAGTATAAACGCTTGGGAGGGAGAGGCTGGTGTAGAAACCTCAAAATACACCAGAGCAGGAAGAACATGAGCTCTATAACAGCTCTAGATTTGAATGTAGTTTTACCATTTATCATGTGACATCAGGCAAGCAACTTCATCTCTTTGCATCTCAAATTGCTCTACTATAAGAATCTTTTCCCACAGGTTGTCTTGTGAAAGACAGAGTTGCACAAATGCCTGACATGTGTAACAAATTCTCAAAAAATGCCAGTTTCCTTCTTTTCCATGTTCATTATTGAGGCAAGAACACAAAGGCACTAAAGAAAAGTAGACTGATCATCAAAACGATGCCAAAGAGAAACTCTTGAAAATTCCTCCTTGAAAATCAGGTTCAATAAAGAGAATGTAAGGAAACATTTGTTTTCTCCACCCCACTCTCATTCTTTGTTCATGACCATATTGTCTTAGTTCCAGGACTCAAAAACTCATGTAGTAACACTAAATTTATAACACTACATTATAACTTGCTCATATTAAAGATAAAATAAATCTTGGAAGGTGGACTGAGAACCGTTCTTCTATTCAATTCAATACAACAAATATTAACTAAATGCCTTTTATGGGTTAGGTGTGTCTTACATGATTGACAAAAGGTGAAGACTGCAGAAATGAGTAAGAAAAATTCTTGCCTTTTAGAATTTAGTAGTTTTACACTTTTTGATTTCAGAAAATGTTATAGCATTCATCTCTGGGGAACCCAGTTTATCAGTTAGGGACTTTATGCTACCAAAAAATGTTACTATATAACATTGATAACTTTTTTTGTTTTGTTTTTTTAAGATCCTACTTCTACTATTAGTCAAATTTTCATTAATTGTTGAATTTTTAATGCAAAAAATTACCTGCCAAAATTTCGGTGTTTCGTGCAGCTATTGTTTTAACTTTTATTATTCCTGATTCAGCAGCCTGCAAGAATAAAAATAATTAGAACACAAAACTTACTATCAACATGAATTATCTAGGGAAAAGAAATCATATATGATAAATGAAATCTCAAGCACATAGTCACTATTATCTTTTTTATTTTCAAAACTTCAGCTACTAAAGCCTAGTAGGGACATACACAATAAATGTAATAAAATATGACATATTTAATTATTCATATATAAACTCTAAACTTTAGTATGTTGCCTTTCTCTGCTTTAAGGTGCTTCTGGAATATCCTAATCCCTCACAAATTTAAATATTCAGAAAAGAAATATTAATAAACAAAAACAAAGTTTAATGAAAAAATTTAGGTTTCTCTTTCCCATTTCACACTTCCCTCTAAATGTAATAAAATATGACATATTTAATTATTCATATATAAACTCTAAACTTTAGTATGTTGCCTTTCTCTGCTTTAAGGTGCTTCTGGAATATCCTAATCCCTCACAAATTTAAATATTCAGAAAAGAAATATTAATAAACAAAAACAAAGTCTAATGAAAAAATTTAGGTTTCTCTTTCCCATTTAACACTTCCCTCCCTGCCATAAAAAAAAAAAAAAGTTGCAAAACTGCAAAATCAAGTGTAACTTAGATTAGAAGAGGATGGGTAATCAAGCATTTGTTTTTATTTTTAGGTTACATTTTTTTAAACACACATACAGTTTCATAAGGTGTCTAAAACACTTCATCATAAGTATGTTTGTTTAGCTGGCAGTACTTAGAAATCATAGAGCATTTTATACAATGGCACAGAACTGCGGTCCAATACAGTAGCTACTGACTACATGTGGCTATTAAGCACTTTATATGTGACTAATCTGAACTGAGCATTGCTCTAAGTTTAAAATATATACTAGATTCTGAAGACAGTATGAAAAAAATGTAAACTACCCTTAAATATTTATATTGAAGAAATGTTGAAACGATATTTTGAACACACTGGGTTAAATTACATTATTAAAATTAAATGTTTCTATTTACTTTTTTAATGCAATTTAAAATTACATAGATGAATGACATTTGTGGCTCACATTATATTTCTATTGGACAATGTTACTATATAACATTGATAACTTCCATCGTAACTACCAAGAAACAAGTCTATTTTATATTTATACTGGCATCCACACCTCCAAAAATAACACATAAGTACTTAAAAGTTATATAACCAAGTTTCTCTATTAATTTGCTTGCTATTTGTTTATTTTGTTATCTCTTACTGTTTGCAAAGGGACAAGTGGTAGTAGGCTTTAAATGTTTAAAAATCATTGTGGAAGAACTCAGTATCTTATGGGTTCTTAGTTTGCAGACTAGGAATTAACGAATAAAATAAATAACACATTGTTGGCTATACTATGTGTAGTGCACCTTTATCATCTGGTTGGCTTCCAACCATGTGAAACCCTTGCTTGTGTTTGGAGAATTCCCAACTTCATGAGTTCTGTTGCAAGATACACCCTATGCTTCCACTACTAAAAACTGAAAATGCCAGATATGTACTTGCTTTTCCACATATCCTGGCAGCCTACACTTATCCAAATAGACATACCTACTAGAGATTTTGAATATGAAGGCTAGTGACACAGAAAAGCAGAGACAAGAGAGAATTCTTTTTGACCATGGACGGCCATAGAAGGGGCAACATATAATTTTCAAGGGCAGTAACAGCAACAGAACCAGTGGTAGCATGAAGTGGCCAGCACAGCCAGTAGTGAGATCTGATGCATCCAGTCACTGTTCAGCAGACAGCAGTAATGGTCTCATTGGCATGAGCTGTGCTGTGGTTCTACCTCTTTAGTCTCCTTTTGTTCCTGTACTTTTTCTAAGGTTGGCTCCATTCAGCTTTCTACAAATTGTGTGAGCCACTTAATATTCTACCAGTAAAACTTTATTTCTGCTTAAAACAGCCAGTCAGCTTTCACTACTCACATCTAAGAAGCTTAATGGATACATTTAGAACTTAGTAACTTTAAGAAATGAAAAAGTCCCAAATTAAATGAGCATGGCTACTAGCATTTAAACATTGTCAAGATAAAAGGACTATTTAAAAAAAAATAAAAACAAAGGGACTACTTCAGAAAGAGTATTGATTTTCTGATTACTGGGGGCAATGCATATTAGAAAGACTAGAAGCTTAAAAAAAAATCCTTGTGCCCAGGTGGTAACCCATTACAATTAAATCAGAATGACTGCCAGAGGAAGCCAGACATCGATATTTTTAAAAAATCTTCAGGTGATTCCAAAACGCAGCAATATTTAGGATATTATTACAATAATATAAGCAAAAGACGATGGTAGATAGCCCCAAGGTGACACTGAGATAGTAAGAAGTGGTCATATTCTGGATATACCTTAAAGATGTATAGACTACCACATATTTATTACTGTAAAAATTTAAAAACACTGAAATTATTATGCATACTTTGTTATACTCACATATCCCATCTCAAACCTCTTCGGTAAACTTCTTACTGAGCCAGCTGAAATTAATCTGTGGTCACTGAGATTTCTGCCACCATCATTTTCAAACATTTAAATTCTCCCTCTCCTCACTATTGCTCTGTGTACCCTGCATTTGCTCAAATACTTAATTCTGCTTCAGTCAAGAGAAGTTGATCAAACTGAACCACCATAAATACCAATGTAATCTGTCCTGACTTTCTGAATTCTAGTCAATGTGACATTTGCAAATCCTAACAGTTTCCAAAATCAGTGCTGTAGCAAGCTACATATCAGTAAAGGATGTCAAATTTGCCAAGACACTATTTTGATTTCCTAAGATAAATAAGAGTGGACTCATGTATGTCTAAGTAAGTATAAATAAATCAAGTTGTACATAAGTTTAAAATATTTAACAAATATTTTTATACACACAAATAAGGAAAAGGATAAATGAGTGTTGTTTCTTTAAGTAGTTCCAAAGTGGTGTTTTAAAAGATATGTAACTGATATTTTCATTCCTAAACTCAGGAAATCACCAAAAGACTGTCTTTTGCCTTAGGTATAATTAGACCTATCTCATAGCTCCTCATTTTTTACATTCAAGTTTTGACTGTTCACTCTGAAATTGTAACATCTTGTTCTCATAGGCATTCTGGGTTGCTGAAGTTTCACTATCAACGTTGACAACACCTGCATTATCGGGATCCCCTAATGACTGCAGTCTTACTTCATACCTAGGCCTAGTCTACATCTTCAAGAGTATCCTGTATAAATGAAGTGTTCAGACTCATATTTCCTTCTATTTGTCAAGGATTGTCTGTATGAAAAAGAGTCTTTAACTTGCTTTATAAGTATCCCCTACTCTGATCAGATACTTTGTATATACATAGGGGAACTATGCATAGTAAACAGTTATTTTTTCTGAATTGGCCCTCATAGATAAAAAAAAAAAGTGCCAGATCTGTGGACCTGGATAGAAATGATGTAGGTTAAGGGGCTAGCCTAAAATCTCTATTCCTGAGGGCAATCTGTGAGTTGGGAAAGAAAGCCAAAAGTCTTAAACACACTGAAGCATTTAATACTTACCGTTAAAATTAATCTCGAGAATTATTTTTTCTTTCTCCATATTTTTTTCTTACCCAAATAGACACATCCACCAGGGATTTTGAATATGGACGCTAGTGGCACAGAAAAGCAAGAGACGGGAAGAATGCTGATTCCTCTTTCAGACCATCTAGAATAACCCTGGCATCACTTCTCACTCAATAAAATCTTCCTGGGCAATCTTATAATTCTATGATTTCGATTACTTTCTAAATGCTGAAGACTCCTAAATTATATTTCTTTTCCTAACCTGTCTAATGAACTACAGGACTTTTTAACCCAGATGTTTAAAAAACACCTTAAGTTCAAGATATTCAAATCAGATGCCGTCATCTCCACATACAAGCACCCCGACTCCTACCTCAGTCCCATAAAAAAATTGTTTCTTCATCCAATAATCTCTATTTTTCTGAGCAGCAACCTCATCCATCCGGTCACTGACTAGACATCTGAGGATTCTCCCACATCCCACAAATATAAATCAGCCACAAAGGCTATGTAGTGAACATACCTTATACTCTTTCTTCTCGAATCCCACTTCTACACCTTCAAACTTCTCATTATCAACCTAAACCAAGAGATTTCTCTATTTACAATCTTATCCTCCATCCATCCACTATCTCAACTTGTCAGTGGTTCCCCGGCACCAACCTCTATAGTGTTTCTCAAAATTGAGTAGTATAAGGCTATCTTTAAAAAAAAAAAAAAAAAAATCTCATGGACCTATCCAATCACTGACAAATTTAACTATGAATAAAATTAAAAATAGTCATTTTACAGCTCTTAAATTATAAAGCCAAAAAATTCACAAATCAAATACAAACCCAAATTAGCACTAATTTCATGTGAAAAATAATGCTCTACTTAAATTAAACCACTGCTAACAACATAAGATTGCTGTAGACTTATTGTGCAGGTTCTTCTAATTTTGGCACTCTTATAGTGACCATAAGCAGAAACCATTTCTTCCACCATTTTTTTCTATGGCAACTATTGAAAACCCTTTCCATATTGCGGGCACTCTATGGTTTGTACTTTATCTCATTCATCTCATTACATATCTGTTTCTCTATTCTAGCCGTAAGCCCCATTAGCATAAGAAATATATTTCATTCATCTCTCCATATTACTAATGCCTATCACAGTGCCCAGCATACAGTAGCCACATAATAAATGTTTCTAAGCAAACACAGAAGGAGAGACTTTACTAACTGAAAAACCTAGAGGAAATTTGATCGAGATTCACAATGCCATAGGGGCTGCCATTCTCTTGGTTCTCTCCTGTTCCATAAGTAGGTTCATTCTCAGGCTGCTTTCAGTCTTGGCAATAAAAATAGCTGCAGCCATTCTATACCTCACAATTTTATATGACACTATCTAGAAAGAGAGGAAGGGCCTCTTTCAGTAGCTCTTGAGGAAGAAAGAAACTTTCCTTTTCCAGGAGCACTCACTAGCATTATGTGACTAGAGCAGAAATGAAGCTAAAAGTAGTGAGGGTTTAAACTAGATTAAACTAATTGAGATATCCTGGAGCAAGTAACGATACTAAAGGACCTAGATCTAAAGGGCTGAAAATAAAGGAAAAGTACAGCCTACAACTGAAGGGACCAGAGGGAATGGATACCAGGAAGGGAATTAACAAATGTCCACTACTAGAACTACGTACAAATTTATATTTTAAAAAACTGAACGCTGCTTCTCTTCACCAAAGTGCCTATGTTGTTTTTTCAAAAACATATTCTTCACAACATCTCTGAGTGCAAAGCCTCGAAATTAGAACAAATTTACCAAAGGATCAAATTAATTATTCATAGGACATAGCATGAAACAAGAGCTAAAGAAGAAATGTAAAATTCAAGTTCATGGCAACTTAGAAAAATGTGACACCAGGGAGGTATGAAGCTTCCTGAAGACTTATGATTTTAAATGGCAGGTAAAATCAAAAGACCTAAAGTCAAGTCCACACTTGGGAATACCTAATAGATCTAGAACACTCCCTAGAAGACAATATGCTCATAAAACAATTACTGTATTGAAACCAATAAGAATTTCTACTATAAAGTTGTAATTAGACTATAATCCCAAAATTTTGAAAAATATATACCTATTCTGGACTAAAAAACAAAAACAAACCTATGGCTTATATGAAACAAAAAACTTTTCTTATATCAAATGAAAGACTGAAATCCATATTACATGTGGAAAGCTATATATATGGCATGCCTATATATACACAATATTTCTTCTTTCCTTTTTTTAAAAATTTTATCTCCAAAAAGTATCTACTTAACACCTCCTAAACTTATCAAATGCTTTGCACTATGGTGGATAGGAGGATAAACAAGATGCAAAACTGACCCTTAAGAAGCTATTTAGAAAAGAAAAAAAATGCTAACATAGCTATAAAGGAGGTAAAATATAAAAGTTATAAGGAAATGCCTTATAAAATAAGGTTAAATGAAAGTTAAGAAAGCAGAAGAAAGCATACTAGCTTGAAAATCCTGGGCAGGAACTACAACTGTTTTTGCTCTAGCAACTAGCTAGTAGTTCATGGCACACAGTAGGGATTCAAAAATTACTTCATGAACAAATACAATGAGGAAAGAAATTAGAAAATTATCTGTAAAACTGGTTCATTCATGCAACAAAATGGATGAGCAACTATTTAAAGTGGGATTAAACAAAAGGTAAGATTTTAATTTTAAAAAGATGTGAACAGGTGATTCCAGGCCAGCCAAAGGAACCTCCAAAGCCAGTGCATGAAAGAGAGAAGCAGTATGGCATACCTGGAGAATAAACAGTAGGCAATAAGGTTTGGCTGAAATATAAAACCATATGAGGAAAAGCTGATGGTGATGAAGCTAGAAAGGATGGCTGGGAAGATCAAGAGGGTCTTAACTGCTATGTTGAGGAGTTATGTAAGTACAGAGTAACCATTGAGAGTTTTCTAGCTGTTTAAAAGTACATTAATCTAGTGGTAATAGATAGAATGGTTTGTTTTTTGGGCTATTAATGCATATCAAAGGCCAGGCATAAGATTGAAACGTGGAACTATAATAATAGCTGACAAAACAGAAAAAAGGAGAGGTATGTTAGAAATTACAGAGCTGGAAGGAATAGCTAAGAATAAAGGAGAGCTGAGGGAGAGTAGAGAGACAAATATGTGATAAATACCATTAACAGCACGTGAGCAGGGGGAAAGGACAAGTATTAAGGAAAATAATTACAAAAAGTTCTACCTGAAATATGTGAAAAACATTCTGGTAGATGTGTTCAAAGGACAGCTGGAATCTCAGGTCTAAGCTCAGTAAAGACAGTGGAGTTAGCAAAGTAGATTTAAGAGTAATCAGCATTGTGGTAGGCCAGAAGCAATGGGAGTAGATGACGTGCTAGAGAATGAAGAAGGAAAAAGAAGTCTGAAGAAAGAACCTGGAATACACTTATAAGTAAAGAAAAGGAGAAGGAATACTGAGATGGGAGAAATAAGAAAACAGTGTTACAAAAGTCAAAATGAGAGAATTCCAAGATGGAAAGAATGACAAATAGTAAAGATAATGAAGTAAGGCATATGAATGGGAATAATGATTTAAAAAAACAAAACAAAACAAAAACAAAACCAAGTATGTTTTAAAGGCATGCTGATATAATGGAAAGGAGAGGAGTTAGAGATGGATGCACATGGATTCACGTCCCAGTTCTTCCACTTTCTAGCTTTACTTACTACCTTATGCAAGTTATTGAACCTCTCTGAACCATAGTTTCCTCATATGTAAAACTAAAATGGCCTGTTGCAATAGTCAATAGATGCAAAGTTCCTAGCCTAGTGGAAAGACAATGTTTTACTCAACCTTGAGTTAACATCATGACGTTAAAGGCAGTTTCTCATTCATTTCTGTATTTCCTGCCACGCTTTACAATTAGGAAACTAATAAATTTTTATTAAATTATATTAGTAATAGCAAAATCAAATATTATGTATATCGTTGAAAATAAGCTATATTTATATAAAAGACAAAAAGGAATATTTCATTTTTGAAATGTCTTCATTTTTGGTTTAAGCCTGGAACAATGTCTTTTATTTCTTCTCTATCACCAAAGCAGCGTTAGTTAGATGATCAATACATTCTTTTTGACTAAAATATGTTTTCATTAATCTTTGCTCTCTATTCATTTTCTACATGAAAGTAAAAATACAATGGTCAAAAATTTAGTAAAAAATGAACTATTATGTTTTATACTTTAACAATAAATTTCAGTGGCTATGGTACTAACTTCCATAAATATATAAACCATGTCCAGCAGTCTCCAACCTTTTTGGCACCAGGGACCAGTGCTTCTCTGAGAATCTAATGCCTGGTGATCTGAGGTGGAGCTGAGGCGGTGATGCTAGTTCTGGGGAGTGGCTGCAAATTCAGAGGAAGCTACGGTTCTTGGTCTGCAGCTCACCTCCTGCTGTGCGGCCTGGTTCCTAACAGGCCACAGACAGGTACCCAAGTGCAGCTCAGGGGCTGGGACCCCTGTAGACTAATCGAAAGGCTTTTAAAGAAGTCTCATTGTAAAATGCTCTTAGAATACTGCAATAAGCTAGAAAATTTTTCCTAGAAGTCCTAGTGAAAAAGTTACTGCTTATATTACTCTTGAAGTTAACAACTAAAATACTTATCAGAAGAAAATGAATTTAATGAGACCTTAGAAATCTAATCCAGTTTTCCTGGAATAAAGTCAACAGCAGCATAAAAAGAAAGAGTCATAAACAAAGGCCACTTGCCTATCTACACAATTATGTAAAACTGCATTACAGAGGAAGGCAAATCTTAACCAGACACTTATAACTCCTTACCATACTTGTCATGTTGTTCTGACTCACGTTTACAAGTTTTAAATAAAGTATGACAGCTAATTTATTTATATAAAACATAAATTTATTATACTATGCTTGAGGAAAAGAACATGACTGTAGCATGAGCAAACTTCTCTGACCAAAAAACTATAGAACATTATAAAGTACTAAACCGAAATAACTCCTAAGTAGCATGTAAACATTACCCAGCTCTCATTCTTCACTGTCATAAGGTCCTGAAAATGAGATTTCTCTACAAGAAGAGCCAAATGACTTGGGCCTCAGTCCCTATTCAGCTGGTTGAAGGGAGAATCCTGTCATGGTTAAGTAAAAGGCCTCTCTTTCACCATGGATCCCCCCTCCCGCATCCCCAGCCAGCTATCACTGGACAGTGAGGAACTGTACCACAGGACCTCTGCTTAACTAGGCAAAAATCCCTGCCAACCAACTTCTATGAGTGAGGTCTGAATGGGCAAGAGGAAACTTAAAGTACATGTGGCTGGGATGACTACTAGCATTTTTTTTTTTATTATTTACACCATTACGGATTGTACTTTATTAAAAAAAAAAAAAATCCATCCAAAACCCTAATTGTGACCATCTCAACTCGAATGACCTTCATTTCCTTTGCTCTTCTACCACCCACTCCCTGGACTTCATCATCCTCTAGTGCAGCACTATTTGGCAATCTGAAATCCAATATTTCCACTATAATCCCAATCCCTAGCCTTCTAGGTCTGACTTCCCCAACTCCATTGCTCTCTGATTAAATAAATTGGTGCTGCTGGTCCCTTAACCCTTCCATCTTCTTCCAATCAATCAAAATTCTGTTGGATTTCCTTCTTTGAGAATCCAACCTAGAGATCGTGATCCATCATCTCAACCACTTTTCCTGCCATGACTCAAGTGTTTCAAGTTAATTTCTCCTCCAGTTTTCCAAAGTGATCCACTGCTCCTCTCAAACATCCTACCCATCACTTCTTCCATCACTAATTACTCACAGCAACAAGCTTGTTTCCTATTTTACCAAAAAAACAGAAGTCAGAGGTCAAAGTGTCCAAAACTTCCTCTCTCCACTATGTCCCTCATTTGAATTCATCACATTCAAATCTATTTTTCTCCTTCACCCTTCTTCTAGCAGAAAAGAATGTGACCCTTCTCAGATTGAAAGCCAGTTCATACACTATGCCCATGAAACTCCAGTTTTCTCAGGGACCTTACTCTAGCAAGTATTCCCATTCTCTCCCATATCCTTAGTCTGCCCAGCTGCTTCTTTCTCTTTAATGCTATTGTTTACTAAAGTTCCTTCTTTAGCCCCGATACTCTACACACTCTTCCTGGCCTATCTTATCTTCTCCTATAGTTCCTACTATCATGTATAAACTGATACTCCTAAATCTGAAATGCTAAACCTCCCTCTTAAATACTAAACCATCATTTTCAAATACCTACTGGTAACACCTGGATGTCACATATAAATCTTAAACTTAATATATTCATAATTACTCATTTTCCTCCCATATTCTTTCTCCTAGTGATCCACTCAGTCTCCCAAGCCAGACCCCAGAGAGGCATCATATATTTCTCTGTCTACATATGCAAAAGGTCACTGTGCCCTGGTAATTTGACCTGGTCTCTTTTTAATCCATACTCTCTTTCACCCATGTCTACCACAATGCAAGTAACTTCCTGTATACCTCTACTGCTACCTCAGTGCAGGCAATCATCACTTTTTAAAATCTTTGCCTCAGTCTTAATCCTAATTGTTCCCACCAATATTGTTATGGTAATGTTACTAAATATGAATTTAATCATGTACTCCCTCTCTTAAAGTTTTAACGGCTTCCAGTCACCTTCAGCATGGTATTTATCTTGCGTGGAATACAAACATATGCTTTTTCACCTGCCTAGAATGACCCCACCACCACTACCACCTTCTTCTGTTGGCTACCTTCTACTCATCCTATAAAGATTCAGCTCAAGAATTACAAACTCTGACCACACTTCGGTGTTCAGTTAGATTCCCGGTACCTGTTTCCCCAGAGTAGTGCCTGCAAATAGGAAATGACCAAAAAGTTTTTATTCATTAAGCACACAAACATAAATTTCAAAGGTTACTGCCCCTGAAGGCCACTGAATATCAATTACATAGAAGTGATTTTACACAGCTTTAATTTTTAAGACAAAAATATTTTTTCACACAAATATTCCAGAAATTAGCTAGTACACTTGTGCTAAAAAAAAAAAAAAAAAGGAAGAAAAATTACAGTACTGAAGCATGAAAATTTATATTTAAAGACTAAAAAAAATAAGCAAGGGTAAAAGAGGAAGGACTATTGCTGTTATTATTTAATTACTCCTCTTATAAAATGACAATAAATTATAGCCACTTTAAGAACTATTTAATATTCAAATAGATTTATAAATAAAAACAATATGGAGAAAAATGAAGAAATCCAAAGATAAGAAAATATCAGTATGTAACCCACTATCCTTTATCAATATTCTTTCCTTCTGTTTTCCTAACAGATTTGAGATCTTTAAAAAAAATTAAGCATATCATTAATTTAAATTACATATAGCCAAGCACTGTGGTCAACAAAGTAGAAATTACTAAAACCTTAAAACAAAGACTAAATACAGAATGCTTCAATTCATTGTACCTTGCTTAAAAAGTATTGGGGAAGGAGACATCTCTTCTAAAACACATATGCAATTAGCACTATACTTTATTAAATTATAAGTAGTTCAGAATGAGTATTTTCAGGTAATATGTTTGAAAATACTGGGAGAGTGTTAACTAGCAAACCAGTATACAGATGGAAAAGCTTTTAGAAAGACTTTGCCTTAGGGTCTACCAAGCATCCCTCCCCGCAAATAAATAAAACTAAAAACATTTCGGTTTCTTAATGAACAAAAGCCAAAATTCAGCATTGCAATTACATTACTAGGAAAAATTTAATTCAACAAAAATATTTCTTTTAAGTCAAGAAATATCCTAAAACATCATCACTATTAGGCTAATTACTTCATTCTTGTTTTAAACTTGTAACATACTCAAAGTCATTTATAAATTCCTATAGTAAGGTCTTAAACATATTAGAAGTGCCATTGGTTAAAGAGTCAAAGTTCTTACATTCAACAAATTCTTACAGAGTGTGTACTAGACATGAAATTATGTATCACAGATAATCACACCAATTACTTTGGTATTTGTCATTACCTCAAAGACTAGGTGTAGTCACTAAAAATCTGTTCAGTCAATGTTCAAGTAAAAAAGCTGATGAGCTTTATTAAAAGTTTCTAGAAAAAAATTGAGTTCTAGAACTTTGTGAGTTATTATTTGGAACTCTGAATGCATTTTCCAATAGAAATATGTAATAAATAACAACTAAATTCCCAAGCTAGCCTACAAAGCCTATAATAAACAGGAATCAGAATTTTAAATTACTTATAATAACAGTCAGCTCTATAAATTATTGTTAAAATTACAAAATAGGATTTGAAATTTTCTAAATAAGAGCATTTATCTGACAATCAGAACAGTCTATTTTTAAAAAATTATGTTATAACTTTTAACAGAAGATGATTAGAGAGAATAATGAAAAACGATATCAAAACAAACTACTGAATATCTGAAATAAAACATATCACAATAGTCATCTTTCCAAAAGTGGCATATCTGGTTTGATTCATTGGGTAATTTTTGCTTACTTAATTAAATACTAGACAGTATCTGATGAAGACTGATGAAACCAAAGTACTTACAGAAAAGTTAAGGTTCCTTGGAAACCTAAAATCCAAACTTTATTGGGTAAGTTCTAATTACAGAACCTTTATAATAATAAAGGTAAAACATTTAAATAAGCATGAAAATATTTCAAAATTCCTTGGTGAACTTTTATGGCAATTAGTAAATGAAATTGCAGGTATACCAAACTATGTTAAATAGAAATAAAAATAATTGCTTGCACAAAAATATCACTGAAATATCTTATTTCAGAAATAAGAAATTAAACAGCAGCGTTCTTTAAAAGTTTAAGAGAAATAAAATGGCACCTTAAGAGAAAGAGCCAATAGTGACTAAATGTTACAAATTTCAATTCGGGAAATAGTTGGAGAATTTAATTTGTATATATTATTAACTTGAGCCTCTTTAATAATACCCTTTTTGTTCTGAGGACTTTCCCATCATAATCTAATAAATCTACCCTTTAACCTCATTTAACATGCTGAAAGAAAACTAAAGCTCAAAAAGGATAAGATGTATTGCCAGCGCAAACTTTCCACTCATAACATAACAAGGATTAACATGGTTACTGTGGGTCTTCAATATGTGTCGTAAGTTAGGTGTCTCTGAATAATGTATTAATACTTTATGGGAATGATACAGAAAGTTGCATGACAACATGACAAGAAGGAAAGCTACTTCCACTGAGTGATATATACTATAAACGTGAAGAGCACAGATTTTATCACAACGATGCATGTTAGTTTTTAGAAACAAGAAGCAAGCTTTCCAATTCTGGCTTGGCTAGTTTCGAGTTAGAAAAAAGGCCAGAAAAGGCGAGGCCAGGAAAAAAAGGCTAAATAAGCGCACACCGCAAACTTTCTTCCTAACTCCAGAAAACAGGGGAGTAGAGAAAATCGAAGCCCTCAGACCTCTCGAAAGGGAACTATAAAAGACGCTTTGGGAACCCAGCGACTCGCAAATTTGGAAAGGTGAAAGCCAAATGAAAATCAGACAGGGCTGGAAGACGGCTGTGAAGGACTGGGTCTAACAGGACCAGCCCGGCACGCTCACCGTGCCTTGTCCCAACGTCGCCCGAAGCTTACCTCCTTGACAGGCGGAAATTTCTTCTTGCATTCCAGGGACAAGGCCCGTAAGTCGCTCTGCATATTCTCCAGCAGCTTCTTCACCGCCTCGGGGCTGTTGGTGCCGGACATGATCCACCAAGCTCCGAGCCAATTTCTAAGCGGCGCAAACGAACTCCGGCACTGTCAGATCCTTGGGGCGACAGGTAGCACCTTCCTGGAGCCTCCTGTCCTTCCGCTGCCCAGCTCTTGGGCTCTGCGGGGACTCTGCCGGGCCTCGGCTGCCTACTCCGAGCGTGCCCGAGCGCCCCCCGCAGCCTCCTCGCAACTCCCCCGGCTCCTCTCCGAGGCGCTCCCCGCAGTCGCCCGGCCCCGCTGGGCCCCGCCGGCTCCAACCGAGGAGCTCACAATGCGGGCAGGTCCCTCCCGCTCCGCGGGGCCCAGCCACACCGGTCGTCACCAGCCAACCTGGCCAGAGCTTCAGCGCCGGCTCCCCAAGACCCCAAGACTCGCGGACGCCATTAGCTGAGTCGCCCACAATTCCGAGCGCGGCGGGGACACGTCAGCCGCACTTCCGGGCACCGTGGCCCCCGCCCCCGCCGAGGCCAACCCGGGCCGACGAGCCGCGGGCAGGGCGTGGCCAGGGGGCGTGATCCCGCTCCGAGCAGGTTTGGTCCGGGCGGGGCGCCTTCCCCAGCCCCACTACCAACCCGAGCGGCCTTAGCTGACCGTTCGCCTCCTCAAAATTTGCTTCCTTTTTGGTGACAAGGGTCTGAACGGGGCCCCGGGTACTCCTTGGCATATCTCTTGGCGTATGTTTGTATTAAATTTTATTTCGGTGTAAACAGTTTGTTTCCTCTTCATTTTTGCCCCCTGGAATCTCTGGGTGAGTGGCCACAAATCCACGCCTACCTCCTGTTAATTATTTATCCCCACTGGGCGCCTACGTTGGAATCTCTCCAGAAAGTTGTACAAAGCGTACTATTGGTGCACTTACTGCGGAGTAATCATTTATTTTTCTAACCTATACAACGAGAGATAAAGCTGCCCTCTGTTTCAGACTCTCCACTGACTTTCTATTTCAGCCAAAGGAAAAGCCAAAATTCTTTGATTTACCTACCGCTTGTTTTCTTCTCTGCTTTATCTCAAGCGCCTAGAACAGTGCTTGGCACGTACTAGATCATTAAATATTTGTTGAATGAATAAATAAATACCCTACTAAAAGCGGTGTTTTCACGCTCAAATTAGTCTCCTATATAAAAGCCTTCATTAGGTCTGAAGTGCCAAATATATGTGAGGCAAAAGTAAACAAAATTCATATGTGCTCCGAAGATCTAGGTTATGGTATGCCTTTGCACGAGACATTTCGCAGCTGCTGAGTAGGAAGCAAAAGAACATAGAGAGGAAGCTTGAACCAGGGTAGAGGTAGGAGATTGAAAAATGAACATCTGCAGACAACTGAGCTGATGACACCTTTACAGGATGGAGACTGAACTATGAGATTTTCAGTGGGTGGCATTGTTTGGCTGTAAAATAAGAAGGACTTGCACGACAAGTACTTTGTAAACTAAATAACTTTTTTTCCTTCTGAGAAGAACCAAAGCAAGAATGGATGAAGGTGGCAGATGCGGTGGCAGAATAGGGCACTCCTAGAACAATAATTTAGATCATTTGTGCCTGCTACACAACTGGGAAACTTGACAGTCCCTGTGGAATAAGCTTCATGTATTAAAAGCTGTAAATTTAGCAAAAAAAAAAAAAAAGCTTAGTTGGAATTTGTGGCAGACATTATTCTTGAGTTCCCAAGGAGCTTTTAAAAATGACTTCTAATAATTGGTGCAGTAATCTAGGATCAAGATCCTGCCTAGTGCCTTTCTCTATGAAGCTAATTTTTCTTTTGAAATTCAATTTTTTTATTATTAGTAAATTTGGAATGAGTGACTCAAAATCATCTTTCTTGGAGTCTTTTACATTATTACACATAGTTGAGGGAATGCAATTGGAATTCATTAATTAAAAAGAATACTTATAATGATTTGAAAAACGAAAATTTTCTTGAGGCTTAAGTATTATCTATATCTAGTATTCTGTAAATTTCTTTTAAAAAGCAAACACAAATAGTTTTCTGCATTGCACAGAAAGACTATACTGCCCCAGAAGCAGTGAGTGCCTTTATGCCAAAACCAAGCAAGTTAGCAGAGGTAAAAATAATTTTTCGTTCTATAGGTTAAGAAATGAGCCAAACTCAAAAGTTAGCATTCTGTAAAACAGAGTCATTTCTCTTTTTGTAGCAAAAAAATATATTCAAATATGTATTATTGTTCTCAAGTACCTCAAGAAGTACTTTCAAAATTATAGCACACCAACGTGTGTTGGTATGAGTGTAAAATGGTCTTCTGTGGCTACAAAAGCTGTCTTCATTGAAAATTACATTAATAAACACCTGATAAATTTAATCTTTTAGTACCATAAATAATGCTTTTGCAGCATCATCAAGTAGTAGTTATGCCTCTGGCTCTGATGTCAAAAAGACCTCAGTTTGAATATTAGCCCTGTTAGTTCATATGTAGGTGACTCTAGCAAATTGCATAATCTCTCTAATCTTCAGTTTCCACATCTTTAAAAGAAGAAAATACAAGTGCTTTCCTCATGAAGTAGTTCTAATATCTACATGAGATATTGCAGATAAAGCACAATGCCTGGCACACACTAAGTATTGAGTAAAAATGTTTTAAATAGGTAGAAGAAAAAGGTAACTCTTTGCAATCATCACTCAAGCTATTAACTTCTAAGGAGACTTAATTATCAGCAAATTTTAACCTTCTATTTGAAAACTAGCAAACCCATGTCTTCTTCTGAGCCTTTATTATGAATCTTTTAGAAAATTTATCTATTTAATAATGAGCATGTATTCATGTGTAACAAAACTTGTTTAATATTCTGAAATATGTCTCAGTTTAATGATGAAATATAAATATCACTCAATATACCTTTCTAGTTTTTCAATCCCTCATTTTTCACTATCATTCATTTATTCTCCTCTTGGACTTTTCTCTCTTCCACCTACTACTCCTTAGATATTTGTATTTCCTAGAATTCTATTCTCTGCTTTTTTTTCTTATTATTCTCCTTGAGTGATCTTATGCACACCAGTGACTTGAACACTACCAGTCATTCATACCACCCTGTATAACCTCCATATTGATAAATACCAATAGAATGTTCAGATTAATGGAAATATCATAATAGACATCACTTGAGTTTACTTATCTAAGGGATACAGAAAAAAATGTAGATGCAGTATCAGCTAAGAGATGAAAGTGCAAGCTTCTAAACCTTCCAAATACTCAGACCTTCTGGAACACTGAAATCAGACCTTGTGGAAACTTCATTTCCCCTTCCAATCCTAGCCTTATGTACACAAAGCTAGTCTGGTGCTGTACATAGCCTTCTCTAGAGACCACCTCACTTAGGCAAGGCAGCTCATCAATCTCATGTTACACAATGCACAACATGATAGCTAAGGTGCAATACAGAGGATATTCAGACTGAACAAATCCTTTATTCTCAAATTCCTAACAAAAGCTAACAAAGCCCGGTCCAAGTAAGTTCCTGAAATTAGGCCTATGGGAATAAAATAAGAAACTGTTGCCAGATATCTCTGAAAATCATGATATCAAGCCCTTATACACAAACTTGTAACTCCAGAGCTCTTATGTGACATCCAGACATGAATATTCCACTACCTTCTGGACATCTTTACCTGGAAGTCTCATTGGCACCTAACACTCCTCCCCAAAAAGGAGTTGGTCCTTTTTATACATTACCTTTCTCAATGAAAGGCACCACTATCCAATTTCCCAGACTAGGAACCTAAGAATTGAACTTGACTCTTCTTGCTTCCTCATCCACTACATTTAAGGGAAATCAAATTCTATTCATTCATCTCCTTTTCTCACTCCTCATTAGCTTGGTTCAGGCCATCACTGGTTTAAAACAAGTTTCCAAAGTATAATCCTTACCTCTAGTCCATTTTTAATTTATTTTCCACACTGCTTCCAGAGTCCTCTTTCTAAAATGAAAATATGAACCCCTTTTATGATTTTCATATTGAAGTCCAAACTACATGGTGTACTAGTTAGATTCTTTTAGATACTTCAAGCAGTAGAGGTTCAAAGAAATAATGCATGAGAAAATAAGAGGGATAGGAATTTCACAAAGTCCATCCCTATGGGAATATAGGAAAAGCTCGGCTTCACAGAGCCTACAATGTAGTTTGGGGACTAGAAAGCCCCTTTGGCATCCGTAATTGCTCAATTAATCTGAGCCGTGAATGTATTTGGCTTGCTTCCTTCTCCCTCCTCTAGTGCTTAAGTATTACCAAGGCACATCTCTCTACTCTGTCTCTGCTAAGATTTCTCCTGCCTCTACCAACAAATTGCCTCAATCCTAATTCTCTATGTGCAGAGCCTCTGCTTCCTCATGTCTTTGACCGTGTCATGGCCTCTGCTGCTTTTCTTCTTTCTCTATGTCTGTTTGGCTTCCATCTCACTTCTTTACCAACTACATACTTTTTCTTTATGTACCACATCCTAATTTCTAAAGAAAGAGAATCTAAGTAGTTCAGGAAATTGAATATAGATAGCATATTCTGATTTTGCTATGCTTTTTACCTCCTAAGTAACTTGAAAGAATACAGATCAACTGTCTTTAGAGCATGAGACACCCCTGATTCAAACAGCCATGGTCAATGGCAGTTGGTTTATGTGGTCAGGGTAAGGGGTTCACATAGTACAGAACATGGGCATCTATGCTGAAGGAAAAATATCAGAGATCAGTTAGTTGAATGAACTAATAAGAAATTTTATTTGCAAATGTGTTTGGAAATACTTTCTTACCCACTTTTTATCAGTAACTATATTTTAAGTATTATTTATAAGTTAAAGATTTTTATGTTTGGAGATTAAAATATTTGAACTCAATAGCTACTATGAATTTTAGATTTGTTTTAGTCTCTATTATTTTTTCATTTTTATCATTAATTCTCTATCTCTGAATTACTTTTCCTGAAATTAATTCATTTTTATAGTTTTCTTTTTCAAAGAATTTACTTAGTCCAGAAATGATTAGTCTTTAACGTCTCTTGGTACATGCTTTCTATGTATGAAAGAATACAGATCAACTGTCCTTAGAGCATGAGACACCCCTGATTCAAACAGCCATGGTCAAAGGCAGTTGGTTTATGTGGTCAGGGTAAGGGGTTCACATAGGGGTTAATATATTTCTTAAAACATATTCTCAAAGAATCCTTTAAGCTTTAATATTCAGAATTAAAAATTATAACAGCGACTAGTCTAAATTACATACTGATGGAACAATATGATGATTTCTTTACAGAATAATGAAATGATTACAAAAGACAAATTAGGAGTCAAGAACTTATAATTTACTGTTTCAAATACTATGCTCCTAGATGTAAGAATAAGTTGCTTGTATGTTTCTTGTGGTTACTCTCCAAAATTATTTTTTTTAACATTTTCTTTTCTGTCTTTATTGTAACTGCTTTCAGAACATAAAAATGATTCTTATATGTGATACATCAAAGTTTGGTTCATGTTGTATGGAATGGCACTAACAATGAAATAACAGTGAAGGAACAGGTTTATAGCAAGATAGCCATCTTTACAACAAAACTTCTTTTAGCTGGTCCTTCTCTAACTTATGGTACCAGTCAGCTACTGGAGTGCAAATGGTACAGAAACAATTCTGCTGTGAAGAAGCAGAAGCAACACTCACCCCTGATAGATGTCCTCCACTCCTAACAGCTTACAGAATGTTTTAACCAGCAAAGGGAGGAGGGGGCAGAGTACAGATTTGCCAGTTTCTTTCTACATTACAGAAGTAGATATTGAGATATTGCCAATGTCATTCATTACCTGTGCTAGATTGACTCATCCCTGAGACCCTTTTATTCCAGCCTGTACTATTGGAGCAGTGCCCTCTCACCAGGCATACTCTAGCTCAGCAGTTCTCGACTGGGGCAATCCCCCTGACCACCCCCCTTGCACTGGGACATTTGGCAATGTCCAGAGACATTTTAAACTGTTACAACTTGGGGAGGGGATACCAATGGCATCTAATGGGTAGGGTAAGGGGTTCATATAGCACAGAACATGGGCATCTACGTTCTAACTGATCTCTGATATGTTTTCTTCAGCATAGATGTCCATGTTCTGACCACAGGGTTTGTGCTAAACATTTTACAATACACAGGGTATCCCTCACCCCGGGCCCTGAAAAAAAAGACATAGTCAATCCAAAATGTCAATAGTGCAGAGATCAAGAAACCCTGCATCTGGCTTCAGGTTCACTGCTTCATTCTCCTATGTCTGAAACCCTGGTTTGGAACCTGTACAGTACCTCAATTCTCTAAGATTATCCTTATAAATCCAAGACCTATCCTCATACTGTATTAGTTCCTGAACCCCAGCCTCATGTCATGCCCATCCGCCTGGATCTCAGAATATTGTCTGCTCCTGAGTCCCTATATCTAGGAGCTTTGCCTGCCAACACGGCTGAGTAGGTTCCTCTGACTGGATCTTAAAGTCAGTTATCCATCCTGAATACTAATATCATCTGTCGTTTGTTAATCTATTCTTGGATATCAAATGCCACCTCCCTGTCTAGACTTCTTGCTATGGCCGCCGTTTAATCTTTCTCTTCTGACCGGTTCTTCCCACTTCTCAACCTACTGCTCTTTCACCAAATGGGCACATGTAGTTAGCCCTATCTCAATGCAGTTAACAAATCTATGTCCAGCTGCTTGACTAGACACATCGAAATGTGCTTTAGAGTTAAAAAACATGTCCCATAAAGCCAATTATAGAGGTAGGAAATCATGTCGTTTTAGCTCAATATTTCCTAACTGGAAAAATCAGGAGAAAAGTGGTCCATACAAAGCAGCATTCAGACTAGGTTTGTCTTAGAAGTTCTCTTAGTCTGAAGAGAAATAACAGTTACTATTTGTGGAGCAACTGTGTGGAAGCCCTATCTTAAACATATTTACTATCTCATTTAATTTAACCTTTTCAAAAAATCCTGTGAATTAAGAATTACTGTTTCTGTTTTACAGAGGAGGAAATTTAGGCTCAAAGAGACTAATTCATTTACTAAAGTTTCTCTAGCTAGCAGAAGCCAGAATTTCATCTCAGGTTTTTTGACTCTAGAACTTGTATTACTACTTCATCTGTATTTCAGAAGTGACGGGTTGTCCCATGAAAAATCTGGTAAACCTTGAGGCCTGTCTCCTCCCTTTATCTATTTCCTGAATATCTTATTGATTGGAATCATCTTTTCAGATTGATTTTTTGTTTAGAAAGAAAGCACTTTATTTAGGTTTATCATAAGACTTAATACATTTTCCATATAGTCCATTTAATTGTAACATATGTCCCATTTAATTGTAAGGTTATTTTTATGTCTCCATGCTATACTGTAAGTTCTGCAGTGGAAAGGCCCTTGTATTATTCATAGCTATACTTCTGGTAAAGGCTACAATAAACATTTGTTAAATGGATTCTTGTCCTCATAGAGGAACAAAGGTGCTGAGAAGGCTGTCAAGACATGAATTCAAGCAAAGAAAAACAAAATAAGGAAGGGACTAGGATGTACACACTGGGCAATCTGCTCCCACAGAGAAGACTGATACAAACCTGGTAGAAGTGAGGGCCGCCATGTACTTGCCACCATACATCTTTTCCCAAATAGCTGCTTCTTCCCCTCAAGAAATATTTATTGAGTGAGTGAGTGCATGAGTGATTGAGTGAGTAAATAAGTGCTGCTACTAGGATGAGATATCTTTCTTCAAAATTTAAGACCTCACCTGTAAAAATACCTGGCCACTGTAATAACAACTATATGTAGCATATGGTTTGTGCCAGAAGTAAATATCTCATATCTTTGAAATATAACTTGAGTAACAACCAAGAATTTTTTCTGAGATTAATGATAGAATGCGGATTCTTGACTAAGACTTGGTTATTTTGCATGCAGTAATAGATGACTTTTATTATCTAACTCCCCTCTCCCTCCAACTTCTCCCAATTCTCCCATTTCCAGTCCTCAATACCCCAGGGCATGTTATCTGCTCTGCAAAAACAGCAGGAGAAAGAAACTTTAAAGACAAGAATTTAATAGGTTTTTGGGGGAGTTCCCTTCCCCAACAGTCCCATTTCCCAGTTACCTGCTTTTTAAGCCTGCCTCTACAGTTAGCCATACCTACAGCTAAAAGCCTCACATTCAGAATCGTCAGTATTGCAACAGGAATAGCAGTGCATTTATTTCTCAACAATTGATATTTTCTTTTTTCCAATGTTTCCATTTTAATGGGAGTACACCCTGGTTCTTTTCAAGACACAAAGCAAGATCTTTGTGGAGTTATAAGGGATTAGAGCTAGAAAAGACATTAGAGATCATCTAACCTGCTTGTTTTACAGAAATGCCCAAGGCCGAAGATGACCCAAGCTAGTCAGTGCTGATGTAAAATGTAAAATTCCTAGAACACAGCTTGCAAATAACTGTCGCTCAAAAAGCATGAGCTCTATGTCTTCTTAGTACTTAGCCAAGTATAGCCCTCACTACATTTAGGAACTGAATATTGCACATTTTCTTTTTAAGACACTTGTGAGCAGCTGGCTTTATTTTTTAAAAAATTATTGGCAGGGCCAGACATTAGTCACAATGGTGGAGAAGGGAGTTCCACGGACACATCGCTCCACAGAAAAACCAGAACAATGAATAAAACTCTCCGAATCAACTTTGTCAGAACTCTGGAAAATCGTCAAAAGATTTACACCAACCAAGAGAACACTGAATCTAGAAAAAAGTGACTTAATCCACTGGGAGAGGTTTGTGGTATTTTAATTCAGCCTTGTCCCACCCACTTCCCCAGCATAGCTGTGGGTCTTCTAGATGGCAGTTCATGTGCCTGGTGTGAGTACGAGCACAGAGAGAGGAGAGTGGACCTTGTTCCCAAAGAATAGTGTTTGTCTGCTAAGATCTGTCTGGGAGTTCCCTGAAGGAACTGACACAACACAATTGCCTTTGTTTTGCCTAATTCAGAACTCTCTCTGGGCAGAAAAGCAGCTAAGTGAGGGCATTCTTTGAAAACTGTTGCAAGGCAAAAGAACACACTTAGGACTCTTTCTCTTGAAGATAGTCTATATATCTATCTATGTATATTTATACATAAATTATATATTATACTATATTTACTATAAATATATAAAGGTAATTTATATATGTTTAGACCGTGTTTATATCTTCATATACATATGAATACACACACGTGCGCACACACGCACACACGCACACATTTAAACCCTGAACTGCCAGATCGATTTACAGAGTGGGTGAATGAATTTGATCTTTCACTAGTGGCATATGAGTGTCCAGTATCTCGACCTTCCCACTAACATTTCACATTACTAGACTTCTTGCATTTTGGCAGTCTGATGGTTTTAAAGTCTTATCTCACTGTTTTAATTTGTACTTATCACTTTCTAATGATTTTGTACATCTCCTTATGCATGTGTTAGATATTTGGGTTTTGTTTCTGTAGATTTGCCTGTGTTTCCACTAGGTTTCCAAGAGATGACTTGGTGATATTTCTCATATATTCCAAGTATCAGCACCTCATCAGCATTAGACAGTATAAATGATTTCTCCTAATTTGCTATATGTTTCTTAACTGTTCACCAGGTCCTTCAGTGAAAACAAATCCTTACTTTTAATAAAGTCAAATTTTATCCAGGTCCTGGAGGTCTTCATCACTTTTCCTCACCATTTCTTCATATTAAGGTGTGTGCTTCCAGTGAGTCCTTTCCTACCTTCAATTTTCTTTAAGCTGCTTAAATTGAAGAGCCATGAGCTTGTATTATGTGAATTTGGTTTTATCACCCTGTGCATGGATTTCATAAAGAGGAGCATTCTACCAATTAGTATTGATGTTTTTGAATAGCTTCTCTAAGTTCTGCATAGAGCCCACTAACAAAGCTGGTAACTGAAGTGGATACCATGCAGTCATCAGGATTAGGTCTGCATAATCCTTCCAGATGTTTTCTAATAACATGGTGATATGCCTATAATTAGAGACTGATTTGTCTCTTTATTATCTATGTGCTTGAATCTTTGAAAAGTCAGTTTTAAATGGGAAAGGCTATAGGGATGGAATCTAAGAGTTATTCTTCATTGTCCTTAGCTGTATGAGGGACCGAGGTTTTATTTTGATTTAATTATGAGTATTCATTGGTCTTTTCAAACCATTAGGAGGCTTCTCCAGGACCCACAAGAAATGTGATTAATTGATAATAAGTCTGAAAGTCCTGGAGAATATGCCTTCAGGCATATTCTGAATTGTATGGATCATTTCTGTTTTTTCATGGTTCAGAAAAGTCCTTTATTATATCATATAAAGCAGATTGAGACCAATACTTTAAAATTACTTGTTGAGGAGAGGCAACTGAGGTCCTTCAACTTTCCTTCCTTGAAGTCCAAGAACCAGAGAAGTACAGCTAAGGTCCTTAGTAACTATAGGAACCTAGGGAGCCAGCAAAGTAGGAACAGGTTGGGGGAAGGATGGGTAGATACAAGGAGTGTCAGGATATGGACGAAAAGAAGACAGGAAGGAGTTTAGAGTTGCAGATGGATAAGGGGAGGGAAAGGAGGCAGGTATGAGTATGAGTGTCTTTGAGGCTGGAGTGGATGAGGGAGCAATGGTTGAGAATGACAGGTGGACCCTTGAGAGGTTAAAATAGCTTCAAGTAACTTAGATTGAGATTGTTAAATGGCCTGATTAAAGTGAGAAAAACCACAAATTCTTCATTCCAAGAAAAATGAGTAGACCATCATTTAGAGGGGGTTTTGGATACTTAGAATACAAGGGCCTCCTGTAGATGAACCAACATGGGGAGATACCAAGAACCCCAGAGAGAGGACATTGTAGCTCCAAACTATTCTTTGAGAAATGTTGACATTTTTGAAGATATCAGACTGCATTAGTGCCATAGTGATGAAGCATATAGTCAAGAGGTAGAGTGAGAATCACTCATGGGATTAGGCTAGTATTAAAGTTAAAAAAAAAAAAGAAAAGAAAAGAAAAGAAAGACCTCATAAAAGATCCAGGAGGATTCTCATTCAACAGAAAGAGTCAAGGATTGAATTCTAACTCAAAAAGAACCAAGAAGACTTCCATTCAGGAAAATTCTCACTCAGATAGAAAAGAGCCAGGAAATGTTTCTCTAAGTAGAAAGAGTCAAGGATTAAATGCTCACTCAGAAAGTGCTGAGATGCTGCCATGCAAAATAGTGTAACAGTTCCTCAAAATATTAAAAATAGAATTACCATCTAACCCAGCAATTCCACTTCTGAGCACATATCCAAAATAATTGAAAGCAAGGTTTCAGAGAGATATTTGTACATTCATATTCATAGCAGCATTATTTATAATAGCCAAGAGGTGGAAGAAACCCAAATGTTCATTGACAGATTAATGGATAAAGAAAATGTGGGCTATACATACAATGGAATATTATTAGCCTTGAAAAAAGATGGAAATTCTGACACCTTCTACCACATGTGTCAAGGATGAACCTTGAGGACATTATGCTAAGTGAAATAAGCCAATCACAAAAGGATAAATATTGTATGATTCCACCTATACGAGGTATCTAGAGTAGTCAAAATCATAGAAATAGAAAGTAGAAAGTTACCAGAGTCTGGCAGGGGAACTGTTGTTTAATTAGTCTTGAGTATCATTTTCTCCAAGATGAGAAAGTTCTGAAGGTTGGTTGCACAAATATGTGAATATACTTAACACTACTGAACTATCCACTTAAAATGGTTAAGATGGTAAATTTTATATTATGTAATTTTTACCACAATTTCTTTACATTTTTAGAAAGAGCCAAGATAACTTTTGTCCAGGAAGATTCTTGATCAAACAGAAAAGAATCAGGAAGAGCTGCATTCAGTAAAATCAAATTCCTTACTGTGTTACCACAAATGTCTGGATGACTGAATTAAGAGTTGTGACTTAACACTGTGTGTTATCATGTCCCTCCAAAATTCATATTTTGAAGTCCTAACCCCCAATACATCAGAATGTGACTATAGAGAGATAGGGACTTTAAAGAGGTAATTAAGGTAAGATAAAGTCATATGGTACACCCTAATCCAATAAGACTGGTATCCTTATAAAAAAAGATTTAGACACTGACACAACAGAGGAACAATCATGTGAGGACACAGTGAGGAGGTAACCATCTGTAAGCCTAGTTACAAGCTTCAGGAAAAACCAAACCTGTGGATACCTTGATTTTGAACTTCCCAGCTTCCATAATTGTGAAAAAATAAAGTTTTGTTGTTTAAGCCATCCAGTTCGTGGTATTTTTTTTTATGGCAGCTCTAGCAGACTAATACACGATGAATCTCAATTTCCTCAGCCAGGAAGGACATAAAGGATCTGAGAGGCCGGCATGAATATATAGCAAGAATATTTCTTTGAAGTCTTTTGTTCACAGTATTATACTTTTTTTTTCTTGTTGATTTGTCTTCTTGGTCCACACTGCACATTTTTCTTTTTTGCTGAGAGAGGTATCAGTTTCCAGCTGAAGAATCTATAATTAATGCTCTGGAAGACTTGTGAATTAGCAGCCAAGCCACCTCTCTTACATTTGCCAGAGCTTGGTAAACTTTTGGTTTTGATGGGTGGGAGGATTTGCAAACTGATATCCGATCCTAGTATGCAATCTGGCCTTACATGTAGCTTTGCAATCTGGATTTATATGTAGTTGTTACCATTCATTACTTTAAGACCATCATGTCTACTCTTCACTGTATAGACTTTTCTGAGAGCTAAGATTTATATAATATAAAAATAAGAGTACTGTGAGAACTTTGTCAATGGAGAAATGAAAACAAACTGACAAAATAACTGTCTACCAAATGCAAACCAAACTGGCAAAGATATTATTCTTTTATGGCAAAATTGCCTTACACCCAATTAGTTGCATGGCAAAATGCTTGCAGCAAAGATGTTTAAAGTGAAACTGCCTAGAACCCCAATTAACAACCTCTCTGTGGATGCCCCCTAACACTATTCTATTTGACAACCTCTTGACAAGAGGTGCCTGCAGAGTCCCATCCTCACTCACTGCTCTGTCCTCTTCTCCCTCATTTTCTCCTTTTCTCATTCCATTCTTACTTCACAATGGCTACCCTGACATCTTGGCTTTCATGTCCATGACCAGCCTTTCTTCTACTACCAGCAGCCCCTCTAAGACTAGCCCCATTTTATACTCCCATTTTTCCCACTCACGTTGATGGCCTTATCTCCTTTGCTTCGAAGGTATCCCTTGCCATGTAGCTTTGTTCGTTTTCTACTTATCTCCTCCACCAGTTAGTTGTCTTACCTTTGCCACTAGAGTCTTCTCTCCTGACTCACCCCGTCTCTCCCTTTTCTCATTCTCAAATATGGGCTTCTCTCACTCACCAGAGCATTTATAGCCTCTGGACCTGAATACTACTCCTCTCTTGCTTTATTTGTACCTCTGGGCACCTCTCCTTACAGCAGAGTGCTTTTTGCCCCAGATTCTACAGTTGTAATGGATTTTCACTTTACCTTCATGGCTTGTCTTTTCCCCTCTCCAGTGAAAGCACACTCAGATTCTTAGCCCTCTTTTCCTTCCCAGACTTCAATTTGTCTCTGAACTACATCTCCTCATCCGAAGGCATCCTCTCTTTATGTTCTCATAGAACATAAATATCTATGAACCTTGACTTAACCCATCAATCCCAGTGATTTATTGGTCTTATTCTCCCCCAATCAGCCATCTTTTCTGCACCATCAGCAGCAGCCTCTACTTTCGCTGTGACTCAATCCGAGTCAATCCTCCATGTTCCATAGAGGTCAGCCCGCCCCCTTTCAGACTCACCAAGGAAGAAAAGCACCCCCTCTGAACTCAGTTTTCATGCCTGGAAGAAGTTGGTGGAGATGGCTTTAGATATTCCTACCACAGTCAAAGCATTCTGGGAAAAAGTTAGGGAAAAGAACTCCATGTTCCTCCACCACAATCAAAAGGCATCCCAAGAGTTAATGAGCCAGAAAACTCAAAGAGAAGGAAAAGAGGAAGTTGTTGTTCTCAGTTTATATAGGATTCAGGAAAGGAAGGACTGATCCTCACCTCAAAGACTGTGGGCTTACTGAAATCCAGGAATATCAGCTCCTTCTTTAGGGAAAAAATGTTACCAAGGAATTTAGGGATTTTGGGGACCAAGGAGACCCTGGAAATAGTCAAGTACAAATAGGCCCTTGCTTCTCAACAACTATCAGGAGACTTTGTAGGAACTAGTGATCTGGGAAATTACCATGTGGTAGATAGGCATCTCTGTGGTCTAGGACTTTCAGTAGGCAAGGAATTTTTCACACTGCTAAACATGTTGATTGCCCAGATTCAGGATAGCCATGCTTTAAAGAGCAGCTTCCTGGTAACCATGGACACCAAGGCTAAGAACCAGCCCAGGCCTGTTTGTGTTGTCCCTGCCTCAGACAGATTGACTTCTGCATCTCTGAGTGTCATCCCAGAGTGGGGCCAGTGGAGATCTGGCAGCTTCCCAGGTGCTTGTTGTTGATAGGGAGGCCAGAGAGAGCAGCCTATGCCTGTGGGAGCATGTTAAACTTTAGGCTTCAAGAAAGAACCAGAAAAAAGAATGCAACCCCAACGACCAAGAGGACACTATGTGCCCCCAAACAGAAGGGCGTGTCAGAGATCAGAAAGGATTGGAGGACCCCCAAGCCAGAGGGAGAAAAACCAACCTGCCCAAGCCAGTGAATTATCTGAGATTTTGTAAGACCCTACCAGTCCTGTCACAGAACAGAATTATCTGAGATTTTGTAAGACCCTACCAGTCCTGCCACAGAACAGTGTCCTTCCAAAGGAAAATGGGAAAAAAACCATAATATGCTGTTTTCAGTGAGTTTGGTTCCAGAAAAAAGACAAGAGGCAGGAAAGCCCACTGCAAAAAGTTAAGTCAATACCAGCTTCTGTGCAAAAGTCCAAGTTCAGATGAAAGTGGAACTGACATGGGCTTTTGGGATCCTGAAGCTCAAGGGGCACATGTAATGTTGGGAGCTGAATATTGGAAAGAAATAGTCTTAGACAGAGTTTTCCAGCATTTGAATAAAGTCAGAACAAGGAGGAACTCCAGGTCCAGCTATCGTTTTTTCGTTTTTTGTTTTGGTTTGGTTTGGTTTGTTTGTTTTTAATACCTACAGCACTTGGTTTTCCTAGGTGGTCTCCCCCCCAAGTACTAACCAGGCCCAAATCTGCTTAGCTTCTGAGATCAGACGGGATCAGGCATGTTCAGGGTGGCCTAGGCATTGTTTTTAAATGGGAAATCCAGTGTCTACAAGGCCCCTTCCTATCTAGATCAAAAGAAAGAGACCAGTGCCACATATCGTGCAACCACCAAGCAGGCTCTGAGGATGGGAGTGGTTCTAGCAGGGTAAAGGGTGACAAAAACCCTGAGAGTCATCCTTGCAAAACTGAGATTTCAATGATCAAACAAAGGGGTAAAAGGTAAGTTCCCTGGAAACATACAAGAAACACAACTCTTGAACACAGTTGAGTCTGACTTCTGTTGTAAATGTTGCAAATGCAGAAAGTCAAGAGAGCAAGAGGTCAGAGAGTAAGGTGATACCCTTGGCTTAGTCCTTCAGTGTCAGTTGGACACGTCCCCATAACCTCCACAACTTTTGAAGGGTGTGCTTCCCTGGGCAGTCCAATATGGTCTTTTGCAAACTTCTTTGGCAAAAACTCAGGGAAGTTAAATAACAAGCCCAAGTTTGCCTAGCTGGTAAGGCCTGATGTCTTGAGCGTATAAGTCTGTCCTTTCATCCCTGTCCCCAGTTGAGATTATTTGCTGAATGCAAAGGTAAAAAATTTTGTTATTTGAAGTTCTAAGGCAAAGCCAAATCTTTGTAGAAAAACAAAATCAAGTCATATCAGTAGAAACTTATTCCAATTTACCAGTTTTAACACAATACCAATAGTCATATTTACTGTGCACCAATTAATGTAGTTTAAAACTGAAAAGATTTCACATATCGAATTAGAAGCACTTCTTTAAAGTAGGTAGTGGAAAAATCAAAGTGCAATAATTTAAAGAGTTGAACACTCCTGCCCTCTGCTGGCTAGAATTGACAGCAACCTGACTATCTCAGGTTAATTGTACTAACAGTAATTCTTGATACCTGTTCAAGTTTTCTAATAGAAGACAGACAGTTCTTCCTGTACTTTGACCGGGAAATTTCTTAGTTTATTTCCTTCAAAAGGTGTGCATACGCACGCACGCACGCACACACACACACACACACACACACACACACACACACACACACAGAATAGACAGAATACCTTGCATTTCTGCCGTCCCCTTCCCTCCCTCCACCTTATTGTATTGTAGTAGCCTTCTCAAGTGCTGATTTGTTTCATTGTATTGTAAGAAGATGAGGACAATGCTTTTTTGATTCAAAATATAATCACCAGCAAAAATAGTACCTAGTACATAGAAGGTGATCAGTAAACATTTATTGAGTGAATGAGTGGCAGCAAGAGAGAAAACTGGAGAGGGATTGAGAAAGAGAAGGAAGAGAGACAAAATCTATTCCTTCAAGGACTTTTCCCATCTTTTCGGAGAGATGTTTATTTCAGAAATACTAATATCACACTTAGTATGTTCTAGGTATAGGAAACAGGAACCCAGTCAAGTTGGCAAACATAAGTATTGACCTAAGCATTTAAAAAATATTCTTATATAGTGCCTATAATGATCCTATAAACACTATTATATTCATTTTACAGATAAGGAGACTCTAGCAGGAAGAGGTTAAATTAAGTTTCCCAAGGCTAAAGAGCTACTAAGTGGTGGGGCTGGGCTTTGAACCCAGGAAGTTTGACTCCACAGTTCACACTTTTAACAAGCATGGTCCCTCTTCAAAAGATGTGAAGGAGAGGGAAGAGCACAAGCAGAGAAGAAAAATAGGTGCAGGAGTATTGTATCAATCTTTCCATGTAAGTCACCTGCCTGCTGGGACATATTTACATCAAAGATGACATCGCTATAGCAAAGAACCAAATTAATCAATCCAGTGCTTCTCACATTCGATCACTAAATGGAAGCTAATTGCATAAGTGGGTAAAACTACATGGAATGGTAGAGGACCCAGAACAATCTTAGGGGAGAAATTTTTTAGTAGCTTTTTACCATAGCTTAAAAATTTATTAAATCTTTCCACTTTCAATGATGGATAAATCATCGAGACAGAAAATCAATAAAGAAACATTGGTCTTAAACTACACATCGCATCATATTAAACTAAAAGACATTTATTTTATATTTCATCCAACAGCAACAGAATACATATTCTTCACAAGTGCACATGGAAGAATGTCCAGGATAGATCATATGTTAGGCCACAAAACAAGTCAATACATTTAAAAAGATTGAAATTATATCAAATATCTTTTCTGACTACAGTGGTATATAACAAGAAATTAATTTTAAGTGGAAAACTGGAAAATTAACAAGTATGTAGAGATTAAACAACATGCTTCTGAACAACCAATGATCAAAGAAGAAATCAAAGGAAAAATAAAAAATACTTTGATAAATGAAAACAGAAACAGCATATTTAAACATAGAATGCAGCAAAAGTAGTTCTGAGAGGGAAGTTTATAGTGACAAATGCCTCCATTAAGAAAAGAAATATCTTTGGACGTGCTTCCATAGTGTAGTGGTTAGCACGTCTGCTTTACACACAGAAAGTCCTGGGTTCATTCCCCAGTGGAGCCACAGTCCATGGTCTACTGCCATGCCACCCTGAACAAGCCTAATGTCTGATCTTGGAAGCTAAGCAGGGTCGGGCCTGGTTAGTACTTGGATGGGAAACCACCTAGGTAGACCAGGTTCTGTAAGCATAAATAATAATAATAAATTTAAAAAAAAAAGAGAAAGATCTCAATAAGTAACCTACCTTTATACCTCAAGGAACAACAACAAAAAGAAAAAACTAAGCCCAAAGTTAGGACAAGGAAGAAAATAAAGATCAGAGCAGAAAAAAATGAAATAGAGACTAAAAAGACAAGAGAAAAGATCAATGAAACTAAGAGCTGGTTCTCTGAAAAGATAAAATTTACAAATCTTTATCTTAACTCACCAAGGAGCGGGGGGAAGAGAAGACTCAAATAACAAAATCAGAAATGAAAGAGGAGGTGTTACAACTGATACCATAGAAATACAAAGGATCATTAAGAGACTACTGTGAACAACTACATCAACAAATTAGAAAACCTTGAAGAAATGGATAAATACCTAGAAACATACAACATGCCAATACTGAATCAAGAAGAAATAGAAAATCTAAACAGACCAATTACTAGTAAGGAGACTGACTGAATTAGTATTCAATACAATGACAGAAGTCCTTCCATATCAGTAACAGTAGACAGAGAATGACAAGATGGATAAAAATACATGATCCAACTATATACTGTCTGCAAGAGACTCACTTGAGACCCAAGACACAAACAGGTTGAAAGTGAAAGGATGGAAAAAGATATTCCATGCAAATCATAATCAAAAGAGATCAGTGATGACTATACTAATGTTGGACAAAATAAGACTTTAAATCAAAAAAGGCTACAAGAGACGTAGATATTATATATTAATAAAGTTTCAATACAGTAAGACGATATAACAATTATAAAAATTTACACATGCAACGACAGACCATTAAAATATATGAAGCATACTATTTTGTAATAGATTTGTAGAACTTCTTCATTTTGCAAAATTGAAACTCTATGGCCATCAAGAAACAACTCATCAATTTTTGAACTAACTTTGCATTTCTGGGATAAACTCTACTTGGTCATGATGTACTATACTTTTTATAAATTGCTAGATTCCTATGCTAACATTTTTTGTGTGTATATATGAGGATTTCTGCATTTATGCTTACTGAATTTGACAGATTTTAGTATAAAGTTTATGCTGGCCTCATGAAACAAATTGGGGAGTGTTCCTTTCTTAATTTTTGAAACAGTTTGTATAAGATTATTATTTCATTCTTAAGTGTGTGATAGAATTTAACGGTGAAATTTCAAGGCTTTTTTGGGGGGGAGCGGGCAAAGTTTTTTTAAGTTTAGGTATAACTTACATATAATAAAATTAACTTTTTTTTTGGTTTACAGTACTGAGTTCTATGAAACTATGAAATTTTCATTTCTATCAGGTAAATACCTAGAAATGAGATTGCTGGGTTGTATGGTTAATGTATATTTAACTTTATAAGAAATTGCCAGACTGTTTTCCAAAGTGGCTATACCATTTTGTATTCCCACTAGTAATGTATGAGTTCCACTTCCTCACTAAAACTTGGTACTGATTATTTTGTTTTGATTTTAGCCATCCCAATAGATCTACCACAGAATGTCACCTAATTTGGAATAAGGTCATTGCAAATATAATTAGTTTAGATGAGGTCATGTTGGAGTAGGGTGAGTGCCTAATCTGGTATGGCTGGTGTTCTTATAAAGAGGGTTAATGGAGAAAGACACACATAGAGAGAATAACGTTAACATAAAGGCAGAGATTGGGGTGATGCAGATAAGGAACACCAAAGGTTGCTGCAAACCACCAGAATCTAGGAAAGGAGCACAGATCAGTCTTCCTCATAGAACCTTAGAAGCCTCAGCCCTGCTCACACACTGATCTCAGCCTTCTATCTTCCAGAACTGTAAGAAAGTAAATTTCTGTTGGTTAAATCACTCAGTTGTACTTTTTACAGCAGTTCCAGAAATCTGATATATCATCTGATCTACCAATTTCTATCTTTTAATTAGTATGTTTAGATTACTTACATTTAATGTAATTGTTGCTATTGTTGGGTTTAACTCTCCCTCTTTATTTATTCATTGGTTGTCTCCTCTGATTTTGATCCTTTCTCCCACCTTTCTGATTTCCTTTGCTATTATTTGAATACTTTTATATTCTGTCTTTACTGGCTTTTTGGCAGTGTCTTTTGGACTTTTTTTTTTTGTCTTAGTGGGCTGTGTATAAATTAAATTATACATACCTAATTTTCCTTATTATATCCAGGTTAATATTTTACCACTCAAGTGAAATGTGGAAGACTCACAATCATATAGGTTGCTTTACCCTCCCCTCTTTGTTATAGTTGTCATATGCATTACATCTGTATATATTGATATTTCTACCAAGCGGTGTTATAATTTTGAGAGGGGATTTATTCTATGTGACTTAAAAATGCTTAAAGGAAATTATTTAGGCTAAAGATTAAGTACCAGGCTAAAGATTAAGTACATTTAGAACTTGAAAAATGATGGATAAGCAATAGAAATTATAACGATCTGAACACATTTAATAGTTTAGTAAACTGTTTCTCCTCTTAAGCTCCCTAAAATATGAATGACTGATAAAAGCAAAAAATGATTGAGATGCAGTCTACTATGGGTCTCATACACACTACTATGAGTGTGTAAAGATTGCCAGTATTCTTTTAGAACCTATCTGCTGATGATGAATTCTTATAATTTTCTTTCATTTCAAAATCTTTATTTCACCTTTTTCTGATGGATATTTTTGCTGGACATAGAATCCTGAGTTAAAGCCATGAGCACTCATGTTCAGGTTTTTATGAATACATACATTTTCATTTCTCTAGAATAATTGTTAAGAATGATTGCTGGGTTGTATGACAAATGTACGTATAGTTTTTAAAGAAAATGCCAAATTATTTACCAGAGTGGCTTTACTATTCTATATTGCCAATAGCAATGTATGAGATCATTTTTTTTTCTATCGGTATTAGGATTTACAATTGTCACTACGTTTATGCTTTATCTTCTTTTAGTTTTAGCTTTATGCTCTGCATTTACATCTATGATTCACCTTGAGTTAGTTTTTGTATAAGGTTTGAGTTTTAGGTCTAGGCTTATTCTTTAGCTTATGAATATCCAATTGCTCCAGCACAACTGTTTAAGACTATCCTCTCTCCATTGTTTTGCAAATTTATCAAATACTGGTTGGCCATATTTGAGTGATGATGCTATTTTGAGGCTCTTCTGTTCCATTGATCTGTGTGTTTATCCCTCTGCCAATACCAGTCTTAATTACCATAGCTATATGTCTTGAAATCTGTTGTCTTTCTATGTGACTTAGTTATTATTTGTATGTCAAGTGGTTTTGGATTCTATCTTGGAAATTGTGACTGATATTTTGTAGACTGTGGGTTATCTTATTATTCTATGGAGGATGTTAAACTTTTTTTTTTTTTTAAACCAATCAACCCAGTTTAGGCTCAGACCAAAAGTTCTGTCTTGCCTTCTGTGGACAGTGCTTTCAATATCAGATCTATTTTCAAGGCCTTTGCTATTTTCCTTTCGGACTTTCCCATTCATCACTCAGGATTGGTCTGAGATTTGGGCTATGGTTTAAATCTTAGCCCAGGTCATAGAGCTTTTGCTTATTGTTTTAGGTCTGTCCTGCACTTGTGTTTGTCAGGGGGTTAGCATGAGACTTGAGCAATGGTCTAAATGTTAAATGTTATGGTATTTTAGATTTGTCCTGTCCATGCACAACTCAGGAGTGAGTCTAAGTGTTAAAATGAATTAGGTAATCCCTTTCTCCAAATCTCTCCTTTCCAGAATTCCTGTTATACTTTCTGGCCTGCAAGTTTCCCTTTTAATGGTTCCTTTAGACAAGGAAACAAGGTTCTATTGGAGGTTAAGCATCTGATTACACATTTCTACAAATGGGCCGGTACTTAAGGGTATAGCTATGAGATAAAGAAACTCAGGGAATTTCCCCCTCTATGGACTGCTTTTCCATCTTCTGACTTCCTTCCACAATCCGTTTTTGTTTACTTTTCAGAACTCTCAGGTAGTTGCTTTATGAATATTCTCAAGAGATTTTAGTTATAATTCACAAGAGTAAGCTCTAGTGGGCTTTAGTGCCTTGAAGAAACAAAACCTTTTTTCTCTCTGTGGGAAGGTTTTTAGTTACAATTTATTTAAGAGCTAGAGCTTTACAGAATTAGTTTCTTTTGTGTCAGCTGTGATAAATTGTATTTTTAAGTTGTATTCTTTAAGGAAGTTATCCATTTCATCTAAATTATTGAATTTATTGTCAAAATTGTTTATGATATTCTATTATGCTTTTAGTCTTCATAAAATCTATAATGATGTCCGTTTTCATTTCTGATATTGGTAATTTATTCTATTAGTGTTATGGGTGAATTATGTTCCCCCCAAATTCATATGTTGAAGACCTAACCCTCAGTACTTCAAAATTGCCTGTATTTGTACAAAGGGCTTTTAAAGAGGTAATTAAGTTAAAATGAGACCATTAGGGTGGGCCCTAATCCAAGATGACAAGCATCTTTATAAGATTAGAACCAGGTGTACACAGAGGCCACGTAGAGAGGCAAGAAGAGAAAATAAATTTTTTCAAGCCACCCACTTTTTTGTTATGGAAGCCCTAGCAAACTAAGACAATTGGTCTTGCTAGTTTACTATTTATTACTTTCCAAACCCCTCTTTTGCTTTGTTGATTTTCTCTATTTTCTATTTCACTGATTTCTATTCTTAACTACTTTATTTTAGTTTCTTTGCATTTAATTTTTTTTTTTTTTTTACTAGCTTCTTAAAGTGAATGCTTAATTTGCTTTAAACCTTCTTTTCTAAAGTTAAGCATTGGAAGTCATAAATCTTCCTTGAGGTTGACGATCTGTTCCAGCTTCACTTCACAAATTTTCATGTAGTTTTCTTCTAGATATCTTGTTATTTATAATTATCTGGTGGTGACTTATAATTATCTGGTGATAACTTTCTAGATATCTTGTTATTTATAATTATCTGGTGGTGAGAGAGCATACCCTGTATAGCATCAATCTTTTGCAATTTACTAAAATTTAATTATGAACCAGTATTTGGTCTATCTTAGAGACTATTTCATGTGGACTTGTTGTGTGTAGTGTTATATAAGTGTCAATCATCTTATATTAATATATCTGCACTAAATTTATGTTAGGTATTTCCATGGTGTATAATTTTCCGTTTACTTATAACTCGTTTGGGTCTTTACAATGAGAGTGTGTCTCTTAGGAAAAGCATATAGTTGGATTTTTTTTTTTTGTCCTGTCTTACAATCGCTGCCTTATAGAGAGTTTAATCTAACACATTTAATTATTAATATAGTTGTGTTTAAACTTAATTAATTATTAATATAGTTGTATCACTTTCATTTTCTATTTGTTATTTCTGTTCATTGTTCCTTTACCTCCTTTCCTTCCTTTACTTTTTTGGGGGAAGGGAGGAGTAATAATATTTATTATTCCATTTTAGCGCTTATTGGCTTTTTATGTGTGGTTGCCGTAAGATTTATATGTCATATACATTCTTAACACATCATGATCTTATACATTAATGTAAGAAATTTATAACAGTATAATTTCACATACATCCCTATCATCCTATTGTCCTATATTTTATTTCCACATTACAACCCCATAGTATATTGTCATTCATTTTGCTTTGATCAACCATTTGATTTTCTCTAATAAAAGTTATTATATTGATCTACATATTCTACTCACCATTTCCAGAACTTCCATTCCTTCCTGAAGATCTGAATTTCCATCTGGAAATTCTTCCAGCTTTTCCCC
>NW_006443138.1:1894439-1917103 GCF_000325575.1 Pteropus alecto | reverse complement strand
AGGACAAATTGTTTATCTGAAAATGTTTAATTTGCCTTCAATTTTTGACATTTCCCTTTCTATCAATCCAAAAATGGATAGTCCCTCCATCTCTCCTTTATCCCTTTTAGCACCTCAAAGATGTCATTCTATTTTCTCCTGGTCTTCATTGTTTCTAATGAAATGTCAGCTGTCACATTATTTCCTAGAAATATGACTCCCCTCCAGCCCTCCTCCCACCTCTGGCATGGCTTTTAAGAATTTTTAAAAATCAGTTTGACTATAAGGGTATACATATGGTTTTATTCATTTATTCTGCTTGGGTATCCTAGCTTCCTACATGAGCTGACATTTTTGATCAAATTTGGAAAGACTAGCCATCTTCAATTATTTTATTTTTTTCTACTCCATTCACTCTTCTGTTTGGTTCTGTTTCACGAGTCTTTGAGTACCTATTAAGAAAAAAGAATCTCTGTGCTTTATTTTGGATGATTTTTAAAATTTATTTTTAAATTCATCTGCATTAATCCCAACTGACATTTTATTATATATAAAATATTAATATTTCCATTTTTTATAGTTTTCATATATTCCCTGAAATTCCCTACTTCTCATTCTATCTCTTCCTGTAGATTCTTTAATGTATTTATTACTTATTTTAAAGTTCTTGTTTACCGATTCTAACATCTAGGTTATTTTTAGATGTTTCCTTTGACCATGGATTATTTTTTTGTTTTATATTCTAGTAATTGTGAACAACTTTTTCTATTTTACAACATATGGAGACAAATGTCAATGCCTCAGAAATGAACATTTTTATGTATATCCTTGGAATGTATTTCCCATTTACCTTTTTATGATAAAATAATTTTCATGAAATGATTCTGACCTTCTCCAATAACTTGGTTTTTCTGTATTTGAAGTTACATTAAAACAACGTGACAGTTGTGGAAATACAGCCACAAATGATTTATAGAAGAACATCCCTGATCCCTGAAATTCATAGTCAAGTTACAGGAAGAGTATTCTAATTTTCCTGTGGGTTATAGGCAGCTTTAGAAGAGGGTAGATCAAGAGAATCCAAGAAAAGATGCCCTAGAAAGAGAATATGATACAGTAACCTTGAATTTTAAGGGTAAATCCCAACATCACGTTTTGACAAATCAAGTCAAATGAGCAAGCATTAAAGAGTTTGAATGGATATACCATGTTCTTGGGGATCCAATGTAGTGTGGGAACAGACAGGAGTGATAAAAGGATACGTAGGTCAAAATTCACATTTACAGATATACCAGCCAAGTGTAAAGGTAGACACAAATATGCATTAAAACTTCAAATGAATAGAAACGCCTCAGAATCCAGAAAAAGTAGGTGGATCTAGTGACAAAAGAGGGAGAAAAGGCTATCATCAAAGACAAGAAGCTGTCTTCTTTCTGCCCTGGTTGTAGGTGGTCTTATTTTGAAAGCAAAAAGATCTGGTAAGATTGTACTAAACTTTGAAGCTAAATTTTGGATTTGCTAATAATTGTAGTATGAAAGCAGTTTACCAAGTTCCAACAATTTCAGTAGCGTCTAAGAAAACACTTAGTCTTAGCCCTTTCATCTCATTATGAACCTCGAATATATTAAAATAACACAAACACTTATGTATCACTTATTTCTAGAATATACATCAAATTAGATGGTCTGCCATGTGTTTTGAACAAGTAATTAAATTTCCTTTCTGAGTTTAATTATTAAGGGTTTAAAAATATTATTAATGGACTATATGTGCAAGTAACTCTGGTTGGGCTATTTTATTTTCACACAACTACAATCGTTGTCATTAAACAAGTCAATCTTTCAAGTGCCTTTTTATGAAAGTGGGAAGATCCAGATGTTCCAAGTCTAAGTAGTTGTTTAAAGGGAATTTTGGAGGACCGTTCCATGAAAATATTTTATAGCTTAATTCTTCCACGAAGGAAAATAAATTACAGAAAATCTCCCCTTTCCAATCAGACTCAACTATCTTCTCCTTTCTCAATTTTTGGCTTCTTTTGTTTTCAAAATTAATGTACCTTGCTGGGAAACGGTCTTGCCCTTGGCTATCAAGACTCTTTTTGCTTCAAAAGTAAAATATTTTTTAAAATAGGAATGCAAGTCTGACAAGTATAGGCCATTTCACTCTCCAAATTAGTAATTTGCACACCTACTTTGTATACTTCAAGCAAATAGCCAATATTTATACTATTTCAATGTGCTTGGGGGATTTAGGGACTTATATTTAGGGACAGCAGTAACAACTCATTCAAGCTGATTCATACTAAACAAATCGTGCACTCCCATGGGGATGGGGTCTCTGGCAGTGTTTGTTTAAATATAGTATCATTTTACAGGTTGCCTGAAAGTAATTACTAGGTAAGCTCCCATTAGCATTTAATAACTCTATCTTTTAGAGGACACAGAAAAACAGGCTTGGTGACTACATTTTCAGTCCACACAGAGGCAAAAAGAATCTAGATCATACTTTCAGTAGTTAATTCTCCTGGAAAACCTTGGACTCTTCAAGCAAAATGGACAATCTTAAAGGAAAGTCGACTTCAGAATGTTGTATATGTGATATTGGGCAAAAGGAGGCTACTAGCCTAGTCACAGAATGGTTACTTTGCCATGTGAACAGATAAAATCTGAGTTGGAAGACAGAATTCTTTACAATAAAAATGTCTTTAGAAAACGTAAACTACATAAATGAATGAATGAATGAATGAATGAAATAAAAAACAGAAAATGAAATGTTTTATACATTTAATTCTGAATATTCCAAACTTCATAAGTGATGTTGAATTTAGAATGTTATTGTATTTTAAATTTATATTTTAATGCACATTCATAAGGCAAAATTACTTTTAAAGCTTTTAAAATACACATGCAGTAATATATCCAGGATAAAACACAATGATGATTCAGACACTGAGCAAATTTCATTTAATAATTATCACATTTAATAATACATACTATGCCCTACACCACCTTAATGTCTATGAACAAGATTCTTCCATCAGATATTTCATTGTAATGGCATATGATAGGTATGCAAACTATATCCCAAGGTGGCAATCGATGTGTCAGGGAGACCAAGCAAATGTGTTGTGCTAGATCTTAAAAGAATGTAGTTTGTCAGGTAGGAGATAAGGCAGGCAGTGTGAACAAAATTATATGTGGAAAAGCCCAGTGTTGTCAAGTTGTAAAAGTTTGAAGGAAGGTGAGGAATTGGATAAGGGCTAATTCTCAACCTTTTCCCTTGAACGCCAGTTGAACAGGCAACCCTGGTGGGCTGTTAATCTATCTACTCTTTGCTCTCTTGCTAAAGAAAACTAATTGAGACTTGAGTGTGAATGATATTTAATAATAACTGCTCTCATTTATAAAGAGAACAATCATTTGCATACTTGGGTACTTCTTTTAGTAATAAGACTTGCTGCATTTTTCATTATGATCCAGACATAATTAAAACCTCATAATCATTCTGAAAGGTAATACTCAGTGCCAGAAGTGGATGGCTTAGGTGGATGGAGAATTTGTTAATAGCCCTACACCACAAGTAAACTGTACGTTCTGAGAAAAATCATGTGCTTGCTAAGCAAATATGTGGTTATTACAGTCTCACATTCTTTCTAACCAAACTGTTCACCCCCCAAGCCCTCCTAGATGGAAATTCTGAAACTGCTCTAGTTTGTAAATTAGAGAAGTCAGAGTCAGAGAGGTGACATGACATGCAGAAAAGTGGTAGGTCCAGAACTCCTGAGCTTACGTTCCAAATCACCTTTTTCAGCCTATGGAGGAGTTAGAGAAGAACTTTAAAGAGAGGAATAGATTTTTTTTTTAAATGGAGATCACTCTGTCTATAGAATAGAGAATGGACTGGAATAGGAAGGGAGTGGTGGCCAGGAGACAGTCCTGGTGAGTGGATCTGATTGTATGATACCACATCGTAGTCTGCCATGACATGTAGTTATTTAATACTGGTTAAATTTAAATACCTATTTCACCAAATATATCCAAACACAATAAAAGCCATAACCTCTGGAGTTAGATTATTATCTTTAACTCAAATGATTTTAGATAATGACTTATGAAACTGGGGATAATAGATAACATAATCCACGTCTACTGGAGGCAGAGAAAAGGTTCTAAATGTAAAGTTATGCTCATAAATAGCTTTAAAAATCATATTTGTTAGTATATAACTGGATTCTAACATCCATGATAAAATTTTAATTTTCAAGCTTACCATCACACCAAGACTTCTGCTCCAAGTCTTTCATAGGAGCTAGGAGAAAAATTTTAAAAAATGAAAAAACAAATATTAATTTGACCCATACTACATATTCTTTTGCTAGAAATATACATACATACATATTTTCAACAATAACTTCAAAAGCTGAATCTGAGCCTTCCATTGAAGAAGTCTTTAAAGAGCAACGATACAGCACTCTAGTTGTCTATAATAGAAAATACTGCCTTATTTTGCAAAACCTGGAAGTTCGCACTTCTACATCCATTACCTCAATCCCTGCAAGAAACTGGTATCATTTTACGGTTCAGAAAATTGAAATTCAGAAGCAAATGACTTGTTTAGAGCTAGCTGTGATGAAATGATTCTAAATATAAACTGTTTCCTACCATTTCTGTCTCCCAACAAACATACTACCCAAGGATGTTACTGTTTGAATCTGCAGTATTACCTCAACTTGTACAATGCATGGCTCAAAATCAAATGTAATTTTGAGTTTTAGAAATTGAAGAGTTTTATCATACTAAAGCCACACAATATTTAAAAGTCCTATAGCAATTTCTCCTCAAATAAAATTATATAATTTCTCTATATTTACATTTTTTTAAATGAGGGAAATTCTAAAATAATTCATATTTGTAGCCTGCTTTGTCTTAAGTAATTAAGAATTATCAGGACACTAATAATTCACTACAGGAATTAGGGAGTTCAGGGGATGAACAATGACCTGGGTGTCTTGAACTTCTTGTAGGAAATGAGTTGAAAGGTCATGAGGAAATTCTGATGAACTCAGAAAATTTTAAATTGCTCTCTTGATATAACAAAGATGCTTCTCACTTTTACTACTTACAGGCAGAACTCAAGGTCAGAAGAAAGCAAGCCAGGTGAAAAAGGGAAGGCACACAGTAAGCCCACACATAAGCAAAACACTTCAATACATGAGTCCAAATTATTTAAATCACAGTATACTTAAGAATCAGTGCAGAAGAGGAATAAGGAATTGCAATGTCTGTTAATCTACAATGTTGCTAAAGTTTAAAAGAAAATACTGTAAAAAAAAGTTTTGAGACTTCTGTTTTAAGATATTACAAAGTTTATGAATCCTTAAAGATTTTAACTAAGATATAATGGCAAGGTACTAGTTAAGGTTAAAAACAAGTTTGGGAAATGTTAAGAATTTGTTATTATTGAGAAAAATGTAGATAAAACATTATGGGAAAAGACTTCAGATGTTTCGATATTTATTGTTTCACTTTATGTATGTAGATTTAACTCCAGCTGGCAATGGACCTGAAAGTCACAGCAAATAAATATTTTTTGTTTCACCAAACTATATAGAACAAGCTACAAGTTCCTGATATAAAGAAAAATTTTGAGCAAACGAGCACCAACTTCAAAATAAGATTTTCTACAGAACATAATTAGGACAATGTAAACATTTAAAATATTTGATTTTTGTGCATATTAAAAATGCGCACTTATTTGTACAGCATGTCTGTTTAAAATATTTCCAGAGATGGCTGTATTTTTAGCTGTATAATCACATTTAATAGACATTTCTAGGAAAAAAAAATCAAATCTTATTTGACTGATTTTCTCCCTATCTTTTGAAATTCTACTCCAAAATACTATGTCAAATTTTAATTTTCCTTGAATGGTTTATTCACCTTCTATATTCCCTTAATAATGTAGAGTTTTTTCCTTTCACCCTGGCAATTTCCAAGCTTCCAAAGGCAGAGCTGGAGTATAATCAGACCATGATTATGATGTGGGGTGAGAATCCATACATTTGTTAAAAATAATTTTTGTACGGTCTTATACTATCCATTTTAAAATTATTTTTACCATGTACATTTTATCTTCTCAATTCTGATATTCAAAAACCTATTCTATGTAGCTTATAAAATTTTGAGTATACTTTTTAACCCAGTTTTAAATGAAAGTTTTGCAATCTAAACTTGGAAATTCCTTTGCTTATTATATAGCAAATATGAATTAAACACATAAAAACATAGATTGAAATGTCCCCAACCTAGAATAATGCTTACAAGAAAAATTACATGTATTTCTCATTAGAAAAATCTGATAAATATAGTAAAGCTCTGCAACTTAATATGCAAATAAGCAAGGATATAAATACTCTTTTTTCTTTTTCTATCCTCTGGCATTTAAAAGGATTATTTAGGAGTTAACCAAATTCGACTTTGAAGAGAAGCCAGTTCAAAGAAAAACAAGTTTGTTTTATTGTAGACTAAAAAATATCAATAAAGATTTCCAGTACACTTCTTTGGCTCCAAAAATAAAATTTATTTTCCTTTCCTTCTCATTCTCCTGAGATTTTAGAGATGTTATTCCTTCCTGTAATATACAAGAATTCTTCATATTTCTACCTTAAAAACTAAACTGGAGAGAATGTGCTCATCTACAATGCAGAAGCAAAGATCAGAAGCATACCAAGGAGGGTGGGAAGAAATGCATTGTCTTTAAATAACTTAAATAAACCAGACTAAAAGTTGACTTGCTTCTGATTACCATCATGCACCAGTAATAGTATACTCCTCCTCTCTGGGGTGGAAGGCTCCTACTGGCATGCTCCCATCTTCCTCTTTTAATAAGCCACTGAAGGAGACTCCCCTCATTTTGTCTCATAGCCTTTTGGATTCCTCCTAATAAGATATTCTCACTTCAATGAATTAGTTGATGAAAAGGCACTGTCCTCATCCTGTATTAATGGCTTTATTACTTACTGATTTTTTTCATGCCCAAATCAGTATTTTGTGTGGTTTCATATCAAGTTGTCAGGAAAACAAGGATAAATATACGACTACTAAAAGAACACAGATTATGAGAAAGCAGGGTATTTAAATAAAGCATCAAGCTGTAGCTTTTCCATAGAGTTTAATTAAAACTAAATTGTAGGTGAAGAAAGAAGTCCTGAAAATCTGGGTTGCATCTGGGGAAATGTAAAGAAGGGAACTCTTGAGTTAGATCAACAAGGGAAAAAAATGCCATATTACATTCAAAATTTAATTAAAATTATAACAGATATACATAAGTTGAATTAAGTTAATTTTAAAAGGGAAAGGTTGGTCAGTATTCCAGCTGGTATCTTTTGTATTCAAATACTGAGCTAAAGATACTTTTTGAAGCAAAGTTATGACTTCAAGATGAGCTGCTATTTACACTGATGAAATCAGTAATAAGTATACCACATAGTTTACAAAGCACCTTCCCATAAAATACATGATCTCATTTGAGCTCTAAAGATTCCTGTGAGGCAGACACTATAACAGTAGGAGGTAGTATGTATATCTGGGGATAAATACTGGCTCCATCACATAGTAACCATAGGAACTTGGGAGTATTACTTAACTGCTTTATACCTTGGTTTCTCCATGTGAAAAATGGGGATGATGACTGTCCCTACTTCATAGCTCTTGTGGGATTAAATGAGATAATACATAACACTTTAATATAGTACCTAGTCCATGGTGAGTGCTCAATAAATGCTATTATCATTATTTTGCAGGTAAAAAAACAGACTAGGAGAAATTAAGTTTAAAGTCATACTATTACTAAGTAGCAAAGTTAGAAGTAGAATTCTAGACTGGATATATTCCTACCACCCTGTATTACTTATGAACATCTACTTTTAGAGTATGGATTACTCTTTTACATTATTTTTAGTTTATTTTTTGCAACTGAAAATATCATTTGAGTTTGACAAATTCAATAGCATTATTAATATTTCCAATTAAAAAACACACTTCTTTTAGTGGGAATAGAATTATAGGCATTAAAAAATGGTCTCAATGGACAATTAGGATGGAGACTGAAATCTAGGGATAGAAAAGTTAATTTTGGCTTTTAAACCTCAGAAAACTAGAAATATAGTCTATTAGTTGGTAGACAGCAGAAAGACTATAAGCTCTGTGACTGCGGGGATATTTGTTTACTGCTTTATCTCAAGACTCTAGAAGAGTGAAACATAGGTGTACAAACATTGGTTTAATGAATGTTTAAATTTAAAATATCAACTTTAAAACATGTCCTTTAACAGTAGGATTCACTTTGCTCTGACATGCTTTCCTTTATTTTTAACTATATGATAACTAAAAAGTCTAGCGCATAGTCTCTCACCCATAAAATAGGGGACTTTTATCAAAAGATTCAGAGTAAGAAATAAAAGACTAAATAAGGCCTTGAATAGCTTTATTGAAATCTGTATAAATAAACATGCACATTTCAAATGTAAACTCAAGTGAACTCAAGTGCAGACAAAATTTTAACCTCTGTCATGCAGGAGGTTAGTTTACATTAAAAAAAAAAAGAAGAAAAGAAAAGAAAAAAGAAAAGGAAAAAGAATAAAACCCAAAGCAGCTTTTAAAATACCAGGATAAAAACCAGCTTTAATATCAAGGTATAAAGCAAAGCCATGATCAACATACCTCATTTATCCTGGTCAAATGCATTTTTTTTTTAACTTTTAAATGCTAACATAAATAAATAATTTACCAAAATGTGCACTCACAGAGTGAACTTTTATTTACAATACACAATTTATAATCTATTGTATTTGATTAGTTCAAGTGAAGAACATTATACTTTTTGCTTTAATAACAGTGGGACACAAAGCAATTTCTCAGGTAGTCGATATGTGAAATGTGCCCCAATATTTAGATTTTCTATTAAAGGCAGTATTGTATGCCAATTGACAATACATTCTTTCAACTAGATCAAAGGGAAAAAGCAGCAAATAAAAAATGTTTCAAATATTCACACATATTTTTGGCATCCTGGATCCTTGAATGTGGTGAACTAAAATCAAATTCAAGGTTTGTATGTTTTATATACTATACAGGTCTGACTCTGGAACATGCAAATGCCAATTCTCTTATAGCAAGTTACCTTCTGAGAAAAGCTGTAAGGCTATGGTGAATTCCATCAGGAACACACAAAGAAAGTTAACAGACCTACCTTTAAAGCCAATTGTCCATTAATGATTTAAAGGCCAGTATATGAAAAAAATTTCTCATCCTAAGCTTGATGTAATTATTACTATGGATACAGAAAACTATTAAGTTTGTCCTAATATTACATTAATCGGGAGAGCTAAAAGTTGCCAAATTACCAAAAAATGGGGTAGAGAAAAACAGCAAAAATTTTAGTTTTGAACCAATACCAGATTAAAGGTATGCATTTTAGAACAAGTCAAAAAGAATTTGAATGTCTAAGAAATAGATCCCAATAGCGGTTAAAAATGCTTATAGTTAACTAAAAAATGACTTTAGATGAAGTATGAAATCTAGAACCTGTTTCCACAGTAGTAGTAAGATGAACAAAATATTCTGGATTTTTAATGATACTACAAAAGGAAATAACTTTTTCAAGATTGTTTCTTGTATCATGATTTGGTTTTTTAATAGGCCCACATTGATTACCAGGGATAGCTGGAAAATCTGGTTTTCCAAGAATACTACTGCAGTATTTACGCCACATTAATACTGCAGCTAAATATCATAGTAGTATATATGGTAGTCTAATGCACATGAACTAGATTATCCAAAAACTAAGTTCAGCCATAGTTTTCTTGCAGTATTATTAGAGCAAAATAAATGACCAACACCCACAAATTTAACATTTGTCATCAATTAACTCACATCCAAAAAAATTAAAGAAAACATAATTCATCAAAACAGCAGCAAACTTAAAAGGGGTTTATTTGTGATTTCCTATATATATTTAGCTTGTAAATACAAGACTGTAAATGTATTAAGAGACAATTTCTGTTAAAGTTTTCATTGTGTTTCACTTCAAGTACTGCACAAGTTAAAATCTGATAAAGGATTTACATTCGGTTATCTGAAACTCCCCATCTCAGACTTTTGTTTAATGTGGTGGATAACTGTATCATGTCAATAGATACCACCAGCAGGAAAGTCTCTCTTTTATGGCTTCTAGGACTTTCATTAGTTAGTGTGCATACAGTTTTCGTTTTCTATATCATTGTCATTATCATTGCTATCTTCATCACTTTCTAATGGGATGCCTGTGGCAGCTGAAGCACCTTTAGTTTCTCGGTCAAGAGGAAAAAAGCCAGTTCCACTGAAAGTGTCTTGCCTCTGGTAGAAGAGTACATATGCTGCTTTGGACTGTTAAAACAAACAAAGGAAGTTAAAAAGGTCATGATTCTTAAAGATCACATTAAATATGAGGTTTTAGCTGGTAACCAATTTTATTGACAGGACATAAATCAAACAGAAAAACAACACATAGTAAAATGGAAGTTACTAACATTGATTAAATATGACTTCTATATATAAAGGAAGAATGGTTACTGGAATTAAAATTTTTATTCTCTTCTAAGTTGGACAGATAAATAAATGCAACTCTGTAACAGATTAACCTAGTTACTCTAATATGAAATAGAATTCTATGCCTTCTTCCCTCCTAGTTCTAAGGAAAAGATGAGCTTCTTTCTAATACTAACCACTTCATTCTATGTTTGCTGTAGAGTCCACCTGTTCCTACTGTCTGAAGGATATTGCTCCATCAATCATAGCTGTGTATTTTTAATGAGTCCTTACCTACTGGACTTTCCTGCATAAAAAGTCTTCCTTACAACCAGGCTGGAAGACAGTAGTCTAATAGTCATCATTCACTCTCATATACACTCCTCAATTCAATGTGACCTGTTGCTCCAACCATTCTAATGAAATGGCTTTCACTAGGGTCAATAACCTCCTATAAACAAATTAAATAAATGCCTTTTTTATTTCTTTTAGTCAATCTCTCCAGCATTTCATGCTTTATTGCTCTTCTTTCTTGCATTCTTTTTTGGTTTCTGTGACACCACTTTTCCTTGGATCTTCTGTCTCTACAGTTTCTTCTGACTTTTCTGTGGACTCATTAAGTCCTGACCTTTGAAAAAATAATGTTCTGTCCTTAGCCAACTAGTCTTTCTCAACCTGTACCTTCCTTCTCACTAAGTGACTCATTCAAACCTATGGCTTCAAGTGCTACCTAACACTGACAACTCAAATTTATAACTGAAGCTAGTTCTCACCCCTGAATGCTAATTCTATTAAACCATCTACCTAATGAAAATTTCCACCTAGCTATTATATAGGTACTTCAAACTTCAATAGCAAATTATCTTCCTATATTTCCTATCTTGATGAATTGTGAAGAGTCATCTTCAACTTTTCCTTCTTTGCACTTCTATATCTCCATTTATATCTAATCTTAATCAAGTTTGTTTAATTCTATCCAGTAAGAACCTCAAATCCATTATCCCCTTGTCTATATATTTAATAACACTACTTTAAACTTAGAAGCTCTTATTGCTTAAATTACATGACAGCCTCCTTTCTGCTGGAGGCAGAATTATGGCCTTTCTGCTTCTTTTCTTGGTGCCTTCCAAACTGACTTCTACAGTATTCTCAAACAGATGTTAACATAAAAATTTAATAATGTTCTTCTATTGCTTAACAATCATCCAGTGCTCCTCACAGCCTTTAATAAAAGGTCTAAACAATGAAGAATGCTATCATTGTTGATCTGAGTTCCAAATTTAGACAATTTCTTCCCCACGTCCTTGATAAGTCTTTTCTTTCAGTAATATCAAATTATCTGCTGTTCCTCTAAATGCTATGTTCTGTCATGCCTCAGTACTTTTGTAGGTACTGTTCTTTTTACATAGAATACTTTGCTTCTTTTGTCTAATTTACTATTTGTACTTGCTATCTCAGATTAAACACCACTTTCTCTACGCAAACTTCCCTGCAGTGGTCCTGTCTCCTTAAATCCCAAATCAGGTGAGACAGTTGCCCTTTTCTATGTAGCCAAGATATTTAAGTATTTATCATATATAATTGTTAATTTGCTCCTCTGTCATTATTACATTGTAAACCTCTTGAAATCAGAGATATCTGTTTTTAACCTTGTTTAGAATAGAGTCCTATATATAGAAGGTACTCAAATACTTGTGGACTAAATGAAGAATCATTATTGTAAGATGCAAGGTAATATCAAATTCATATATTGTATATAAACAAGATATACTGTTTATTTGAAGGTAAGATTAAGGCAGTGTTGTCAGAAAGATTTTGAAGGAGGATGTAGGCTATTTCAGGATATTTTTGTTGGGAAATTAAAGAGTAGAACAGAATTGAAAAGTGAGGGATATGACTTGAAATCAGAAGTCTATATATAAACTGGAAATGTAATTAACTTAGACATATACACATTGAATATTTAATATTCAAGTCTTTGTTATAGCTAGAGATAAGCAACAGTACATAATTTGTATGTATAATATATACTTATAGATAAAAATATCAAACAGCTAGAGAGAAACGATTCAAAATTTTGTATCTTTCCATCCAATGACAGATTAAAACTATGCCAATAATTGGGCTCAGACGTTTATTAGCTTATTAAGCTGAATGACATAAATTGAAGGATTTTAAAGTATTATAAACTAAAACAAAAGCTTATCTCTGCCCTCAAGGAATATGCAATTTAAACTGGGCAATAAAGCAGTTAGTATTCCCCACATCAAGAAAAAACCTCAGTACAGGAAATATCACACGAACAAAAATTCTATTTCTCACTCTTTGTAATATTGTGATCAATAAGTAAAATTTATGGAAATGCAAAATTTATAGAGAAATAAACACTTATCTAGCAAGCCTTAGCTTTCTTCTTAGGATATACTAGTCATCTTTTCATTAATCAATATCTGATAATAAAAATCTGCCCTGATGGAAAGCAAAACAAATACCAGTACTTTAGCTCCAGGTGTGACTGATAAACTGATACACGTGTAAATAGATCTAACTTTCTCTTTTTTCTACTACTTAGAAAATATCAAAGCAACAAATACGCAGGGTTAATTTTTTAAAAATCTATGATTTTGTTTTATCTAATTATATAAATTTGAGTTTAAGTATTTAACTGTCATAAAAGGTAAAATTTTACTTTAAAAAATCACATGTATGGTAAGGCTCTTGAGGGATATTTTTTCTTCCCATTTTAGCATTCTGACTTTAAGCAGTCAATGTCTAGAAATGTTGAAGCCTATTTTCCAGAAAAAATTTTTTTTTATTAGAATAGTAACTTATTATTGTCCTTAAAAAACTCCAGTTTTCATGTTGAAAACTACCAGAAAAATTTTCACGTTGCAATTTATTCCACTGTTAGTGGGTAAATATGAAGACAAATTTGCAGTTAGGGAATGATTTTACACTTCTTTAAATCAGAGCAAGTCTCTCTTAGCTATCAGAATTGCTAGAATATAGATTACAATGTCCTTTGGGCCTCCTTTAAAACAGTGGGTTCCTTAATTATCAGAAAATAAAAGACACTTACCACAATCTGGTCTTCAGATGCAGTGGAGACACTACTGTCATCAAAATAGTACCATTTCCCATCATCTTTATTTTTTGCAAAAGCAGTATCTAATGAAAAAATATAATCACTTCGGTGAATGAAATATCTATGGTTTCCTGAGGAGAACCCTTAAAATTTAAAATCATCTATATGAGAAATACCTATTAAAATTACATGATAATGAAATTTAACTTCGAGTGGTGAACACACAATGCAATATACATATGACACGGCATTGAATTGTACACTTGAAACCTATATAATTTTATTAACCAATGCCACCCCAATAAACTTAATTAAAAAATTATGTGATAATCATCTATATAAGGTCTATCTATAACACATTCAACTGATTTCATTGATTAAAATGTTTTTAAAATAATTTCCTACAATCAACATGCTAAGATACTTTTCATATAAGATGCAATTGTAACTTTTTTCATTCTAGGAACACAAAGAACAGATTTATTATTTTTTTAATTCACAGAATAACAATACTAATGACCATAAATGGTAATTAACATTTATCATGTAACAGGCACATTGTCATGCACTTTACATGCATTATTTCATAAAGAAGGCATTATCATTATTCTTACAATTTTAGAAATGGGGAAAATGAGACATGAAGGGAAGTTTAATTTGTTCAACAATGTAGCTCTTAAGTAGCAGAATTAGGATTCAAACTCAGGTCTGTCTCTGACTCCAAAGCTTGAAACTCAACCATAATTTAAATTTTCTATGTCAAATATTTTTCCAACAATACTATCTCACTAATTTGTAGTTGTATTTGTACCAGAAGTACATTAAGTCTAACAAAAATACAGAGCAAGACAAAGGCAAAAAGCGATGAATCTGCATAATTAAAAAAATTATTTCCTATCCCATGCTTTGTACAAACTATCCAATAACTGAAGAACAGTTTCAAAATGTCCTCAAAACAATTACCTGCTGTCATAGCTTCTAAAAAGTGGCACTTTATAGGCCATGTCTTCTAAATAATTCTACACTTTGCAAAACGAATTTATTGTTCTCCTGGGGATCCCATTGTGGGCCATAAATTTGTCAATCTGAATTTATGACCACTGCATTCACAAATTAAAATAAATACATTGTTAGACTGAATAAAAAGACAAAACTCTAACAATAATATGGTTTGTAAGAGACAGAACCAACAAAAAGGCACACAGTTTGCAAACTAAATGATATCAAAAGGAAGCTAGACTAACACTTCTAATTCTGAGAAAAATAAACGGAAATAAAAGAATGTCAAATAGTGGTAAAAGGAACAAAAGAAAAAGAAGAGCTACCCACTGTAAACATAAATGCAACTAATAATGCAAAATAACTAATAAAACTGTTAGAACAAACAGATAAATCAATACTTCAGCTGGAGTTCTGACAAATTCCTCTCAGAAATAGAACATCAAAAATGACCAAAGATGGTAATAATATGAATACAACTGATAAGCTTAAACTATTAGATTTAGAATTCTATGTTTGAATAGAAAATATGTTTTTCAAGCACACAAACATTGAACAAACAGATTTATTAAGCCACATGGAAGCTTTAATAAACTCCCATGGTTAAATATAATATAGACAATGCCCTGTTACAAAATAAAATTAAGAGCTTTACAAATGCCATCTTTAGAAAAGTACGTAACTGCAAATATTACATTTCACGTTTTATGGGATAAAGATAAAGCAGTATTTAGAGGGAAATTTAGAGCTTTTATTTTAGCCTTCAATGGGGGGTGGTGGTGGGGTGGGAAATAGAAAACAAAAAGCATTCAATCCAAAAAGTTGGGAAAAGAAAAAAATATGATTTTTAAAGAGCAAACCCAAGGCAACACGAAGAAAAATATAACAAAGAGAAGAAATCAGTGAGATACAATACATACATGTAATAACAGAAAGAAAAATTTAATAAAATAGAAAGCTAATTCTTTGGACAGATTAAAAAGACAGACCTCTAATCTCACTCCAAAGTAATAACAATATAAAAAAAAATAAAGGCCTTTTCACTTACAAATTAAATTGTAACATCCTAAATAAAATTAGTTATCCAAATCCAATGGGGTACATTAAAAAAACACTAAGTAGAATTTTCCAGGAATGCAAAGATGATTCAATAGAGTGTACACTGGTATAACTATCCTGGAGAGCCATCTGGCAGTACTTAAAATACTCATGACCCAGCAATCTCACTTCTGGGTACGCAGCTCAAAGAAATTCTCACAAAGGGGAACATAAACAATGATATTTATCAGTCTTACAGTGGTAGAAAGTTAAAGGGAATTTGAATGTCTACCATGAAGTGAGCAGAGAGATAAAATACAGTGGACAATGAGTAGTATTTAGAAGCAATGGACTAAATGGACATGTCTTAAGATATGTGGTAAGAGACAAAGGTAAGATTTCTACCATAATACCAATTATGTAACTTAATAATGATGCATGATTTATAAGAGCACATATGTTAAACACATTAGAAAGGGAAGAGAAAAGAGAATGGGGAGGACAGGAGCCCTGAATGGACAAGTAATTTTCTTGGGCTTTGAACTGAGGAGTATGAATAACTTAATCCTCTACTCCTGATGTCAAAAAAAAAAAAAAAAAAAAAAAAAAAAGCAAAAGCGGATTTACTTATTAATCAATATTTTTTGAACAACTGCTACATGTAAGACATAGTTCACATTTTCCCTTTAACTAGTAACAAATATCTTTAGGAAAAAAGTCTGGAGTTATCAAATATCATGATTTTAGTAAAAAAGTAAACTGTCAACTTACAGTGTCCTCCTCCCATCCCTCCATAATGGTTGGAAACAGCAATCAAATTATAGCGGCAAGGACCTGCATTTGGATTAATCAGGAACTCTGACATATCCAAGTCACTGTTTGAAAAAGAGATCAAGTGAGTTTTATGTTTTCCCTAAATGCAATGAATTCTATTTCCTTCTGTTAGCGTTGTTTGACTCTTATATATACATAGATATATCTATACATCTATCCATCTATCTCACTAAAGAAATTACTAATGGCCAAACAACTTTACAAATCATGTATATAGCCGAGATGTGAACGTTTTCGCAAAAATTTTCTTATGGGTTCAGAATTTAAAAACTCTCTGCTGATTGTTGCTATTCAGATGTTTTTATGCTAAGTACTAAATAGTCGTCACTATCTACTATCTGGGTCCTTTTTATTTTTTATATTTTTAAAGCCATTTTTAGGAATGATTTATTTAGGAAAGATTAAAAGGATAGTGAAAAACAACTTTCTTAAAAATTTTATAATAATTTAAATATATATTAAACCCCAACATTTATTCTACACTTTCCTGGTTTTGATAATCTATATATCCCAAAGGGGCAACATTCTTTGAAATGTAACCAGTTTATAATCTGTCATGCATGAAACTGGAATATAACCATCTTATAGCTTACCATTATTTCTGGTTATTCTTTTTTTTTTTTGTACTTGCCACATAAAAAAGCAATATTGATTCTAAACTTCTAATATGTCTCTAATAGAGTCAAGCTTATCATTAATTCTGCTTCTTGTACTTACATTGTCAATGTGATATATTCTTGAAAACTCTGATGGATTATAATTTTGTTAAAGAGAAAATTACCATTTTTTTGCTTCCATAATTGCAAAACATGTTCAATTTTAAATTTATAAACATGAGTTAGAATAAGCAATCCAAAGAATATTTTCAATATTACATCATTTATTTCCTTCTAAAAACCTCTGTATATACACCCACCTTCAGCATCTGTCTACTTATTAACTGTATCAAAGTAAATCTGGTGTATAAATATCATGAAATATAAAAGAATACTATCAGTTCTTTTTGGCAAATGGGAGAGTATCAAGTTCTTGCTGTAAAATATTGCGTGATAAAGTCCTTCCTGAACTATATAAATGAGAACATAATATTCCTTTTTGTTCTGAATTCTCAATTATGTTTCATGAAAGCTTTAAAAAAAAAAAGGACTACAAAGATGCTGGCTCCGGACAACTTTATACTTTTTTACAAATACTGTCATACTTTGGACAGTGCAATTAGAGAACTGAAGGATGACACGATAGAAATGATTACATTACTGTTTTATCTTTCTATATTACTTTAGTCTCTTTTTATAAGCATATTTAAGAATATCTGATGATTAACAATGAAATAATTCCTAGGAAAAACACAATTATTGAGTATCTTAGATTTATAAACAGGGCCAATGAATCGATAATAATGTAATACAGAATGAGTTTTATTCTACTTTTTAAAAAGAGTATATTTTCTCTTTGTTCCTTGAAAAAAATCTCTAAGTAGCAATAAAAATTGTTACTGATCCTTACAAATTGTTAGAACTATTCAAAAATACACTGAAAAACTGAAACTGGGCCCAATGCTACCTAATGTTTAAAAGAAGTTAAGAGCTGTCCAATGTTTATGAAGTATAATCAGAACTTACTTGATAGGAAAATCAACTAAGGTATCCAACTTGTCTCTCATGTATCGACTATAAGAAAATCGCTTGAGATGTACCACAAGTACTGGAGGCAGAGACCATAAATCCAATTTCTTTGTTGCTTGCTGATGTTCTTTACAATTTGGACAATACCTAAAAATAAAGAGAAACATTTAAAGCTTGACAGAGGTAATTAAAAAAATATATATATGAAAACTTTGAAAAGTTCTACATTTATTCAGTGAGCAGTTATTGTATCCTAATATGTACCATATCGACAGGAACTCTTATTTAATCTTCAATACATTTTCTAAATAGAGTTAACTACTATAAACTAATACGTAAATAAATATTCAAAGAAATGAAGAGGGCTAGATTATTTACATTTCTGCATGCTAAAAAGACATGGATGCATCACAAAACTGTGCTAAGATATAGGTATTAGAAAATCTCAAAAATTTCTGGGCTCTAATGGAATTAATAACACCACAAAACATATCATTATCATTTTCCTAAAACAGTTTTTCTCAAAATGGCTGCACAGCTAAAAATTCTTAAGAAAATGCAACTAAAATTAATTATTCATAGTAAAATGGCTATTATGGAAAATATAGTAATGAGATTAAATCTTAACATGATTATACTTTTAAGACATTTTCATCCCTCCTAATAGACTATTATCATATAAATACTTATTATTTAAAATATCGAAGGGAATTTAGTTATCACTTTTTTAACCTTATGCAGCACATACCTCAGTAAAACTCCTTAAGAAAAAATTAGAAACAATCATTTAACTTTGTTTCTTACCAGGGATCTTCAGCACCTAGCTTTTCTTTTGTTGTAAAAAGCTCAATGCAATCTTTTAATTTCACAAAGGGTTTTTTAGGAGGTTTATATTCCACACTTTCATGTTTTTCAAAATCCTAAAGAGAAGTATTTCTTGAGTTAAGAGAACAAATGAAACAAAACTCATTTTAGTGATACCATCTTACTATGAATAGTAATGAAAAACTCCTAAACTTTCTCTAAAGAATCGTAAGGCTTATTTCCATTGAGATTTATACCACACTTCTAAATAACTCCTGTATACACACCTATAAACAACTAAACAACGGAAACAGAAAGCATGTTCAAAACCAACAAACCCTTTCTTTTCTAGTACATAACCAATTGTCTGACAGAATAAACATTTGGTAGCAGCAAAATTGTGTAACAAACAGTGTGATCAAAAGATAAAGCAGCAATGAGTAATGACTTACCTCAGCGGCATTTTCATCAAAATATCTTTTTTTCAAGTCAGGATCCCAATCCAAGGCAAGAAAAGATCTTTCTAAGGTGGGAAACATATTTTTTCTTTAAAATTTAATATGCTTTAGTGTTAAAATTAATGTATTTTAATATTAAGATTTATGCCAGAATAAATAGCAATCTCTATTTTTACTAGGTGCTCAAAGCAAACTGCTGTTTCCAAGCCATTAAAATATTTTTAGGAGTTAAAAAACAAAAACAGAAACAAAACTTAAGCATAAGTTGAACCTCCATTTAATAAACATTGACATGTGTTTTATTATACTTTAAGATTTTAGATAGATTAAGTAAATGTTATTTTTCATGTGTTGAATTTTGTGGTTTTCACCAAAAAAACTCCAAAAACATGTTTTGCTCAAGTTTAGTGTTCAAGCCGTTTTCACAAATACTTACCATCTAGCCTAAGCTGCCTATCATCAAATCTTATATGCCTGGTATCATCTTTGATGTAGTTGATATCAGTATTGCCTAGGTTGTTGAACTGGAATGTAAACAATCGTTTTTTGTGTCCCATGAGTTGACCTTTGCATGTTTCCTCAGTACATAATCCATTTTCAGAATCATTATCTCCTCCAACTGAATCTTCAGACTGACTGTTTTCATTCTCAGAGGGAAGTTCTTGATCCTGGCTGGATTCATCATCCGGCTCATCTGTTTCCATTTCACCTAATTTTAGATATTAGAAGTCTTTAACTCAGTGCTACATTTAAAAAGTATTAATACTAACATCATTTTCCCATGCTTGAGGGTATTTTTTAGTTCCTTGATCCCTATCCTCTCAACTTTTCTCTGAGACGATAATCTAAGAAAAATGTTTTTACAATAGGGAAGTCTTACTTGGTGAGCCTTCTTCATGTATGCCATTTGGGCCATTCCCATTAATATTTTGGTCCTTACAGCAGTGTAGGGATCCTTCAGTGTCTTCCGTTTCAGTAGATATTTTGACGTATCGGCTTAAATAAAATCAGAAATCAAACAAGTTCAGTTCTATAAAGGTAAGAACTTAAAAAGTTTTCCATGCTTTCAATAAAACAAACCTTTTTAATGCAATAAGAGTGGTCATTTAGTAGATTCAAGAATAAATTCAGACTCAAGATACAACTCCATAAGTGCAACTGACTAATCATTTATGTTTTGGTTGTCTTTATAAAAAGGAGTTAATTTGTTGTTCTTGGGTTTTAACATCTTTCTTTTATATGTTTAAAGTTTGTGACAAATTATTTCTTGACTTGAAAAAATTATAATCATTTAGATGATAGTTATATTATTGCTAAGTTCATTTATAGTTGTATAATGTGATCTTTATGTATGAGTTATGGGTCTACAATAAAATAGATATGTAAAAAAACTAAACACATCAGCTGTAAAGTATAAAAGAAAGGGATCAAATCCAATTCTTGATTACCCTATAATTCAAAGTTTTAGGAATATAAAGATGGGTTGCCTTACAACACTATCAACCATTAAAGTTTATCCTTTTAAATAAAACTAATTAGTATGAAATCTTGAACTAGTAGTTTATGTAAAGAAATAAAACATCTGACATTTGTTATTTCAGTCTGCAAACATGCTAAATTTTAATTCTTTCAACTGTTAACTTTTAATTTTTTTCACTGTAAAACAGTTAAAAGAATTCATGCTTCCTGAGTTGAAATTACCTCAGTAATGTTTTACATGATCAAGAAACTGGATTAGACTATTTGATTTTTTAAAACTGCTACCTGTCTAAATGAAGTTGAGATAAAACTACTTATCTAATCATATTCTGATAGTATCTTGCACGTTTACTTTCATTAGCAAGTTTATATTTTATTTTGTTAATGTAGACTAATTTGGCACTTACCACATTCTTAAAAGCAGAAGATTATAGAGTTTATCTTCAGTATTGTTTCGTGGTACAGCCATAAGAAAAGGCTGACCGAAAAGTGACGAACCAGTATGATGGGTGTAACTTGAGTGTCTAAATTTTTCTCTTAGGCAAACAGGAATAATCACATGCTCTGTATCTTCTGTCCTATTGATGTTAATTTCAAACCTACAAAGACAAAACTGACCATAAATTCTGAAAAACTTTTGTATTATTTCCTTTGAATTTTTTCTCAAGTAATATTTTGGACAATGAATTTTATACTTACACGTAAATATCATCCCGCTCCATAATACTGCTAAGGTTTTCATCCATTGCGAATATTCTATGAAATCTATGATTGTATATATCGGTAACTATCATCTAAAAGAAAATATATTTCTATTAAGCTGGTTTTACAACACTGCAAAACTAAACTCGAACTTATATACTTCAAACCCAGAAACATCTTACCTTATCTGCGGGTACTCCTGATAAAGCAGACAATGCTGTACAAAGATCAAGTATGTTTCCAATTTTTGGGACAACTACTTTGTACTAAAAAACAAAAATATTTGCAATAAATTTATTACTTTGCAAAAAATATTCAGTAGATAAAAACGACCTCATGGTTGTTTCCTCACATTCACTTGGCATTTGGCTCACAGTATCTCCAATCTTATCATCATCCTGGGTGACAGTGTCCACAAGTATGATTTACCTGCGCCTTATTGTTCCTCAGCTCCTCAATTCAAAGACCTATACTTGCATTTAACTGTGGTTAACTTTTTGGACCTCGTTATAATCTGCTACATCTCTGATATCTTAAACTCTTAACAGGTTACTCTCTAACCACTACCACTACTCACTTTTCCTGGAAACTCATGATTTCCTAATCTTGGCTTGTACTGAAATCTCTAGTCCTTTTAATTCTGAATGTTTCCCCAGTTTACTAGCTCCCTGTCTTCATGTCTTTCTATCCAGACCCACATGTCACTTCAACTATTCCACTGCAAAATCTTTAGTTATTTGTTATTCAGTTTTATTCTTGCTACATGTTCTTAGAGCTGTTCAGAATTGCTAGAGAAAACTGCCCAACTTTAAAGATTGGTGCACTATAAATTTACAGTTCTTAAACTCAACTGATCCTTCAACTCTAGCCCAAAATTTTCTCATGTATCCCTTATCTGCTTATTCTCTATTTCTCTCAACAACTATTTAAAACCTTCACCATTCCTTAGGCTTCCTATTTCACCACTTCTCCCTTCACTATCAGAGGAATGCCTATTTCACTGAAAAATTAAAAGCTACGGGAGAGGAAAATCTCCAACATCCTGTCCCCCTACAAACTTGACTCTGAAAGGTCCTTTTCTGTCTCTCTGAACAC
>NW_006443138.1:1873002-1894422 GCF_000325575.1 Pteropus alecto | reverse complement strand
TCCTTCTTCTCCTTCTTCTATTGAAGGCTAACCCTAGCATCTATGCTCTGAATCCCATGCTCTTCTGCTTCCTCTTGAACCTAATCCCAGCGACCTATCTTTTATTTCATTTTGGCTAGTACATAAACACTAGAATTTACATAAGTCTCTCAAAAAACAAAACAAGTCTCTCATTGTTTTCCCTCTAATAATTCTCCTCTAATAATATCTCTTCCTTTTCTGCTTTATAAAGAACCTTGTTAAAAGTAATGTCTACACTGACTATCCTAACTTCTTTACCTCCCATTCATTTATTAATCCACTCCTGGCTTTTGTCTTCACCTCTTTAACTTTTACCAAGGTTGTCAATATTATCATACAACCAAGTCTTTATCAGTCCTTATTTTATTGACCTCTCTGTAGCATGCATCATCACTTATTCTTTTCTACTGCCCTGGTCACACCTTCTTCTGAGGATCTTCCCTCGTGTCCTTTGGAGTTTTAACCTTAGCTATCTTCCCGATTTCTATAGGCTCTCCTTGAACTAGGTGACAATATATCCTGGTTTGCTTTGGCCAGTCCTGGATTAGCTTGTTGTCTTGGTATAATTATTAATAACAGCCACCTTTATTTTTTAAAAGAATTCAAGTTTAGATGACAAATTACAGGGTCACCCTAATCTTAGGTAATCTCATCCTTCTAAGACATTCACTACCATCTTCACAGAGCTCACCACCTAATTTATATCTCAAGCACAGACCTCTCTCCTCTAAATACGTAAACTCTAAGCCTATTGATATATCTACCTAAATTTTCCTCATGTACCTCAACATGTCCAATACTAAATACAGATTTAGGTCATGTTAGGTCAACATATCCAATCCTAAAACAAGTTTCTTCTTATAACTTTCTTCTTCTATATTCTATTAAAACAAATAGCACCACTGTCTACTCAGTTTTCCAATCCAATAAGTTTGGCATCATTTTTGAATACTTAAACATTTTCACCTTCTATATTCAACTGATTCTTCTATCTAAATGCCATCCTGACACTATTCTTAATCTTAGGAGTTCAAGCCCTTGTAATTTGTCATCTGATCATTGCCAAAAAACTTCTTAGTACATCTGATCAAAGCCTTTCTGATTCAATCTTTGCACTAGCCAGTCTTCTTTCTCAAATATAAATCTGGCCACATAATCTCTCCACTTAATAATCCTAAATAGCTTCCCTAGTCTTTAGGGTAAAGTCCAAACTTCCTACATGGCATTAAGGTACTTTGTGATCTAGCTTCTGCATTTATCATATTATCTAACTGCAGTTTCCAAAAGTGAGCCATGTCTTCTTTTTCCTTCAGTTCTTTGCACATGCCTATCTGTCTATAATGCTTGCATTTCCAGCTTTCTAGTGTTTAAAACTTAATCATCCTTCAGGATTCAACATAGGAATCATTACCAGCAGTCTGGGCAGGTTGCTCATTTTGTAAACTTATACAGCACCCTCTCATAGCACTTTTAACACTGTATGATAAGCTTTTTGAGAACCAAGGCTAGGAGTACCTCTGTATTTCCAGCGCCTTGCACAGTATGAGAGTTTAATACTAATATGTGCTCGATACAATTACTAATAAACTTCTAAGATGTAAATCAACTTCGGTGATGGACAAACTCAAGTAAGTTAACTCAGCTAATTTCCCTTTCCTCTCCAGCTGGTTAAGGCATAGTGTTAATGAGGCTATCATTTTATATTTCTATTGATACTGCCTCCAAGTGGAAAATAAAATCCCAACTCCCTTCTGCTGATCATGGCTTGAACCTCCACAAATTTATATTTTTGGTCACCAAGTGAGAAAAGAGGTAAGTTAATAAATTCAAATTGCTGGAAATATAATTCAAAACTCATATTATGGAAGAACATTTAACACATATACCTTATAGCTAATGTATAACCTGAATGCAATCTATATAATCTAGATTATATTACTGGCATGGGAGAGTACTATTTTTAACAAAGGCGCTGCAGAGAAAGAGTATCTACATGTATTTTTTTTTATTGTTGCAATACATTTTTACTCATTGTTTTATACTCTCTTATTCTATTATACTCACTGGCATATATTTGTAAAGTTACAAACTAGAGAGGTAAGGGTGTAGTTTGGCATTGCTAATTTCCTTCCACTGGGAAAAAAGTTAACAATCTAATAAACAAGTGCATAAGTGAGTTATCTAAAGGATGTGATTTTAGAAATGTGAACATATATTCTCTTGGACAAATAAAAGCAGTCTTTACTGGCCCTGCTCATGGATAAGGGCAAGTACCAAGCTTCTCTGGCTCTCTATAATATTCTCAGCACTACTGAATGAAATACTGACACAAGAGCACTAAGTTCAATGGGTTCATGAAGGAAACATAAAAAAGCAGCAGAAAGGTGAAATTTGCATAATGTTACTTAACTAGTCTCTACTAAACTAACTTTTAATGAAAGGACTATATTTTATGAACACTTCATACTGTGCCCTTGTTGATAGTAAACCCAATCACTTTCACTAGATGAATAATAAAACCATAGTTTTGTTCAAAGCATACCCTTCATTCACATAGATTTCGTGAATATTGCTATGGGCTAAATTGTGTCTCTTCGAAATTCATATGTTGAGGTCTTAACCACTAATGTGATGGTATTTTGATATGAGGCCTTTGGAAAGTTTAGATGAGATCATGATGGTGGGACTCTCATGATGGGATCAGTGCGCTTATAAGAAGAGATATCAGAGAGCTTATGTGTATGCTTCCTCTCGCTCTCTGCCACACAAGGACACAGAAAGGAAGAGGCTGTCTGTAGGCCAGGAAGAGAGTCTGCACTAGAAACCAACTATGTACATTTTTCTTAGACTTCCAGCTTTCAGAACTGTGAGAAAATAAAATTTCTGTTGTTTAAACAACTTAGTCTATCGTATTTTGTTGTAGACTAACAAAATTATGCTCTAACATTAAACTGTACTATCTGGCTGGAATCCTAAGCTAAGAATCTTTAGTAAACAATCTTCAAAGTAGGAATCATGTCTGCTTTACAGAGATTTACGCTCAGTAGGTGCCCAATACATATTTGAATAAATAAAATTTTTGAACACTACTTCTGCAGTAGTACCTACAAACATGAGGGTTAGAAATACAAAGATTTAAAGTCTGTATCGTCAAAGAACTCACAGCCCAGAGGAGAAAAGAACAAACTAAACCAAAGGTCATAATGATATTTGATAAGTACTGTAACAGAATTTAAGGGAACAGAAGGTAGAAGAGGAAGGAATTACTTTTATTAGGGTGGATCAAGTGTCAGAAATGGATTAACTAATTATTAAAAGATGAAAATATAGTGCTTTGTGCCACAAAATGTAATGTAATCAGGCAGACAACTGATATCAAGGCCTAGCAAAAGGCTCCTGAATAGAACAAGCAATATTTGATACTCTAAACTATTAAAAGATTAGAAAATTATTGAAGAAAGTATTTTTTGTCTAACTATATTTCCATTTCTCCTCCAAATTCTTCTGGTGCCTAAAAAGTATACATATTTAAAATTACCATTATCTTTATATCATGAATCAAAATGTATGGTAGGTATTAGTTTTACTTCCAACAGCTACTAGGAAAAAATCATAATTAACATTCAGTTCAAGTTGGAAAATAATGCTGTTACTAATCTTTGTAAGCTAATGTTAACCCCAACATTGTGCAATCAACCTCCCCTTTTTTTTGATAAGAAAAAGCCTTTGAGGATTGTTTTTATACAAAATAATGATACTTTGCACATCCCTCACCCTAACCTTTCAAGTTTCTAAAAAGCTATACTAATTTCCCATGTATTTAGCTTATAAAATTGTACAGAAATAAATTTATTATTGGATTGTGTTGAGGCATAAAGACTCAATACTAATTTTTTATAAAAATAGCAAATGCAAAGAAAATAATTACTTACCTGCATAGGTTTGGTAAGTGGGTCCATTCTAACTAAATAAACTTCCAAGGTACGTTCTTTTTTCATGGGCAATGGAAGTGTCAAGTAACAAAAAGGATCGAATGTTACTGAAATCTTAGCACATTCAGGACAGACTAAAGTTGATTTGAAAAGGCCATGAAATATATCTACTATGATAGAATCATTTCTCTTTAAATGGTTTTCCCAGGCTTCTTCAGCAACTACCTATAAAGAAAACAGACACTTTTATATAGAGATATTACATTACTAAAATGATGGTGATAATAATATCATTAAATTTACCTTATCTGGCCTTCCATCAGCATCTTTTAATTGTATATATGGTTTTTTCCTAATTCTATTCAAATCCTCATGTAGTCCATCTAATAGGAAAGCTAATAGTTCTTGACAGTCCTGCTGCTGGTATCCAGAGAACTGAGGTGCAAAACGTCCTACCTGTGTCTGTAGGAAAAGCAAAACTATAAAATCAGTTCTAGAGACAAAATTGATTAAAAAAAAAAAATACATCGTTGATTCCCATCATTCATGGATTCCTTATTTGTGAATTCACTTCCTTGCTAAAATTTGAGCCCCATATCAACTTTTGGCACTTTTATAGTTATCTGCAGCTATGATAATTACATATATAAAAATATATATGTAACATATCTAAAAATATTTTAAAATGATAACTAATCTGTAAAATAGAAATAATGACCTGAGGAAAGAACAAGAAGGAAATATGGAAGTTTTCTACAAAGGATTGGGAAACACTAAATACTATTAAAATTCAATAATATTTCTGGGCCACTAGAAAGGATTACAAAGCTCTCATTTTGTTTCTGTATATAAAAAGAGGATGAATCGCATAGAGATGACAGTAATATTCATGTTCATATATAATTTTCCCAGTCTTTGTAGTACTATTTTTTAGATGAGACTAAGAAGAAATGTGAAAGAAAAAAGTCAGATATTAAGAGGCTATTTATACAATTTTAAAAGAGAATATCTAGCAAAATGAAACTTATCATGGGTAAGAGTTGAGAAATGGTTTGTCTGAACTAGTCTGTCTATAGTTCAGAAAGTTGAAGAAGATAATGCAGGAGTTTTTGATTTGCTGTTTTTTATTTTTTAAGAACTAGTATTTAGCTAATAAAATGTTGCCTAGTAGACGTTCTATATGAATGTCACTTAAGATGTTTGAATAAAAAATGGTTAAAAACTGATTATTCTCTAAAATTTTAATGACCAACTAAACTACTTGAGATTTTATTGATTCTAAGTAATCACTTCACAAATTAAGATAAACTTAAAAGTTTAAGAATTATATTAGAATACATTTAATTAATATTTAGTTTGTTTTGTAGACCAGTTTCATTTTAATAATTTTTCATACAATGACTCTTGAAATAAACTGAGTTCTTCAGAGTTCAATGACATGCCCAAATTTAGTCTTTACATTTGTATAAAATATTTTTATAAGTTTCTCAGAGATGAACTGTATTCTAAAACCTGTAAATGCTCACTGCTGTCTCTTTATTGTCACTTTGTACCGTACAATTGTTTCTCAACTTTTATTTATTTCCTTCCCCATCCCCCAGAGCCTTTTTAAAACGTTTTAAAATTAATCATCTGTCCCATCCCCCAGCCAGAAAATTTAATACCACAGATATACTGTCTATCTATTTATGTGCTATATCCCTTTGCAGGGCCACGAACCATCGTAGTAGCTATGCCTTTTCACCTGTTGCTCAAAAAATGAATTTTTGTCCTCTTGGGGGTGATACAGTCCTCACTGAAAATGTATTTACTATACTAACCTTAAAGGCTCTTGGTGTGACGTAGCTAAATTTTCCAGACCACATTTGCTTGATCAGTTCAGCATAAGATTTAGCTATTTCACCTCTCATTCCTAAAGGATTGTCAAAATTCAGTTCTTCTTGATATTTATCATTGAGGAAATATTCAGTAAGTGGAGGTGTGTTGCTCAAACACTGCAAAGAAGAAAATAAATTTTCAAGTCAAAGTAACCACAAGTTAAACATGTTAAAATGAAGAAACAAACAAACTGATCTGCCATAACACATAGAGAAAAATTTACATGATGGCTTCTTGCACTAATAAATAACTGGTCAAATAAACACTCAAATGATGCACTCAACTATTCATTTCCCAAATTTCAAATCAAATACTTATAATAAATAAATGAAAATGCTAATATCTGTTGCTGTAAAATCTGCATTAATTTTAATCACAGCAAACTACCTGTTAACTAGGAGAGAAGCTCAGAGTTTTCCTTCCTTCTTTTACTTGATTGGTAGAAATTATGGACTGTCTACTCATCCCAGGCAACTGCAAAGTAGGCTGAGTAGGTAAAAACTGAGATAGAGCGCAAGCACGATATTAATTTAAAAGAGGATTTATTGCTTTCAATGTCAATTCTTTAATATGAAAGAGCAGCCTTTAAATTTTCCATTTGGTCAACCATTTTAAAGAAGGAAGAGTATAGTTTAGCTGAGCCTGAGAAAACAAATTTTTGTTATGTGAACTCTGGCTAAGTGTGTTCTTACTTCTTCAAGCTCTTCTTTAATAGCATAATCCAATTCTCCTTTATGGCAAGATTAAAGCTATTAATAAGTTAGTTCTCCAACTCTTTTCCATTTTGAATTAAATAATCTAGGATTTAAAATAAAATAGAAGTACAGTTTTTCCACAATAGTTATCTCAAGATGGAATAATTTTAAGTTGATAACACCATATAATATGAATATAATATTACTTTAACAATTAGATGTCTAGTGTCATTAAGTAGAATAAATATATAATGAAAGACAGATATACAGTTATATAGGTTACTTTCTTTTTGCTGCAGGAAGATATTTGTCTTAGAGTCAAGTGGCAAAATGCTTTAAGTGCAGCTAGTTGCATGTAAAGTAGAAACCTACTCTTATTAGGGCTTGGATTTATAGTAATGGAAATCAAAGTTTTTTGAAGCTTGCACACCACTCAATTTGGATTAAGTTAAATAGTCTTGATAGCTATGAAAGGTTCAGTGTACTGGGTTCATGTTGATAACTTGGATGCTATAAGCTATGACCATGTACCATGGACTGTTCGGCTAAAACTCCAAAATTAAGCAAATTCAATTTTTTGAAATAAACTATGGTGCTCTATTTCGTGGTTTCAATTATAAATCAATTTATGTTTACTTAAGTAGCCATTATATCTATTTTGGAATTTTTTTTATATAATAAAATATAATAATGTCCAAATTGGTAGTCTAACCCCTACATCGAAGTAAAAGGGAGGGCTGTTTATAACATCATGGAATTTATTATATAATTTATAGGCAATATAAACAGTTGAAACTGTTTGGATGGGGCTATATAGGCTTTAGAATCATTTACATGCCATTCTCAGCACAAAAAAATTTTATGTGAGCAAGAAGATAGAAGTATGTTATAATGTAAAAGGCAATTAGGAAAAGGATACTTTTCTTTCTTCTTAACTCCTTTTATATCTCGACCTTTCATAATGTTACATGCCTTCTGAGTTTCATTTTCTCTTTTTCTTTTGATTATCCTTTTAATTATAAACCCAGCACTGGAGGTGGGGTCAGGCAATCAAGAATACATCATGGCTACCCAGGGCATAAATGCCACCTCTTAGTATCATCTGATTTAGTACAAGATCAACACTAAATAGTCAATGAGGCAAAGCGGAGATCAGACAGCATTTCCAACAATTATTAATTAGTTTTCAAATCCTTATAGTCGATCAGCTCAGGGTATACTAAGAATATTCCACTACTGGCTGTAACACAGTTATACAAAGAACCTAATTTATGGTTTTATCAAACACCTCAAAAAATCAAGTTGTGCAAGCATAATTTTTGAATTTTGTTTTTCACTTGATTATTCACATATACCCTTATCTTGCAAGGAGCTTCCAAATATAATTAAAATTTTTTTAGCTTTCCAATAGCATCCAGAGTGACCTAAAATTTACATTTAATTATGTTCTTTGCTACAAATCCTTTAACAGCAATTTCATATTAAAATCTCAGATCTATAGAAGGGTCTATCTTTTGCCCACCTATGTAGCCTCATCCCTTGCTAAAACCTTTTTTTTAAACTCGAACTCAGCCTTACTTGACTTGTGGTTCCCTGATCGCCATACATTCTCTTGCTGTAAATCTGCAACATTACTCTATGTAAAATGTACCTTCTTTAGCTTACTTCTAATTAAACCATTAAGATTCAGGTACCCTGTCTGGAAAGCCTTCCTAGATTCCCTTACACTATTTCTCTTGTATGTTTCCATATTGCTTAGTGTTCACTTTTATTATATCACTTATTTTATAATATAACTTTAATTTTTAGTTTGTCTGTCTTGATAAATGGATTGAGACCTTCACGAAAGCAAAATCTGTGGTATCCTTTATATTTATATTTTCAGCACTAACCACCTATGTCACTTGGCATTTAGCATGTGAACAATAAACGTATGAGTAATAAAAATGTTTTTGCCTATATTTAATAATGTATTTACCTTCTTGGTTTTTTTACTCTTTTCTTTCAATGTTTGGCACAGAGTACTTAAATTTTATTATTTTTGAAAAAAGCTTCCCAATTACAGTTGATATTCAATATTATTTTATATTAGTTTCAGGTGTACAGCATAGTGATTAGACATTTACATAATTTATGAAGTGATTCCTCCAATAAGTCTAGTACCCACCTGACACACCTTACATAGTTATTACATTATTATTGACTATACTCTCTATGCTGCACTTCACATCTCTGTGACTACTTAAATTTTTGTTGAATAAAATATTACTAAGGCAAAAATATATTTGCTTGTAAGAACAATACCTATTAAACAACCCGGACCCCTATCCTTTTTGTATGACTTTCATTCAATCCACTATCTGCTTTGTACTGGGTCTCTGCTTAGATTTTTTAAAAAGTCCCTGACACAGAGACCACTGACATATGCCAGTTTGTGAATGATTATAGTTTAACGTTAATAAACTAAACAACAACAAAACACAAATAGTTTTAATGATACGTAACTGCCTGTCAAGATATCATAACCAATGTATTTTCAGATAAACCTTATATTTAAATTTATACCATTAAGTCCTAAATGATCCAAAAAAAGCATACTAGTTGTTGAACATAATGTTTTAAGAAGCTCACAAACTACATTTTCTATAATTTTGTACAAACACATATATGGAAATTCAATAGCCATCTTAATTGTTCTACTAAACATAATCATAATAGTTGAAAAACTAAACTGATGGGACTTTTTTTCCTCATCTTGAAAATATCATACTTTTCTCCCTCACCTTGAAAATAATATTATTCCAAGAGTCATTATATTCTTGAAATAGTAAAAAGACAAGTTAAAATAGTAAAAGTTCTCATAACTTCTGATATAAATTTTGAGGCATAACTGGAATGGAGATAAAACAACTAAAATATTTCCATGCCCCAGGTGTTATCAGTATTCAATGCCATCATTCTGGTAGAAGAAAGAAGGCAGTTTCTTAAAGTTGGTCATGCAGTTTGATTTGTAATTTATGCAAGTAATTATTCAATATTTTAAAATGAGAGTATCTTAGAAACATGAACATCTTCGACAATTATGAGAAAATTGTTTATGTGGACTGGTGCCATTAAATACAAAGTTTAAAAAAAATGAAGATAATTTTCATTAGTTTAATAACAAAAATCATAACCAGAGTTCTGAAGCACCTCTTTCAAAGACTGTTCTACTTTAAAAAAACAAAACAAAACTTTCTTATCTGATTGGGACTGTCTCAAAACGATTCCTTTTTTAAGACATATATATACATAGTCATACATGTGTAGACATAGGAAATTTCCTTTTTAATCTGTAAGATACTTTACTTAGTGATATAATTTGGATTAGAAATCACATACAGGTGTTGTGCCTATGTAGATATATCTCTTACTCTCAGTGCTTCTTAAACTGTAAAACAACAAAATTCATCCTTTATTTACATGGTTTTTCTTAGCAAAAACTGAGAATATGTAGGAATATAATCTAAAAACAACAAAAAAATATATAAACAGTATTAGTACATTATTTTTGTGGCTACTTATGAATTCTGTGACACTCTACCAGTCATGAGCCATTCTGAGCTTCACCTCTATTAATTCATTTGATGTCAACTGCCTGACATTGACAAATGCTAACACCTCAGTATTTCAAGGAGAATTAGCTCTTACAATTCATCACCCCAAAAATTAGATCCATATGAAGTAATATGACTGACCATAATACACATATCTTAAGCCATTTTGTTTACATCATAATTGTGCATGGAGCTGGTCCTAAAATCAAGTAGAATTTTGTAAAATACCATGTTAAAAATAAAGCAATACTCAGACTGAAGGAAAAGATTCTGTACCAGTAGTTTCAATTCTTAATGCAAAAAAGTAAAAAACATCAATGAAAAGTCAAATGTACTCATTAACCATGCTAAATATTTCTATATTTAAGTATTTTTTATGATCCCTAGGTGACTTAATCGTGTACAAAATTGACAAGAGCATTTGAAAATCTAAGAATTTAAATAACTAAATTTCATATTTATTATATGGTACACTTTTGGCATTCATTAGCTTAACCTTCGTGATATAATGATATAATGGAAGGTTCAGGAAATAAGCCGGTCGGTAATGACAAGTTGTTGATCCATAAGGAATGATGAGAATAACTGGTGTATGTATAAGGCAATCATTTTGTGAGTAGACATGACGCCTAAGTATCTGTTCCTCAAAGTAGCTCTGTGGTTCTCTACTGTGCTTGCATATGTATTTAAAATTGGAAACTGCAAGTCATGAGAGTATTCTTAAATGTAAATTTGAATTAGGAGTCTTACGACATATTCCTTAGTTTAATGTATTAAGATTGAGCATTAGCATGTACTCTTCCTCTGCTTAGGATATTCTTCCCCTGTAAGAAATTTCTACTTTTTAACACTCATCTCAACATCTCTTCTAAATGTTACATCTTCCTTAGCAACTAAAGGACAATTATGATGCACCTCAGGATCTAGCACAATTCCTGACACATACCCTCAATAAATGTGTATTGAATGAGTGAAAACTTGTATGTTAGAAAGTCTGGAAGCAGTCCTTAGAGAGACAGAGTAAAGGGAAAACACTTATCTGAATTGCACCCAGTCATGTAACTACAACCTATCTAAAAGTTCTACAAGTCAAGAATGAAAGTTCAAATAATGCCTAAAGAGGCTTTCCTGATGAAGAAAAATAACTGTTGTGAATGCTCCAACAATGATCAAGATAAATCCAAATAAGTGAAAGATATGTGACGAAAAAATAGTTGGAAATACACATTTAGGACATCTCTTTTCCCCAAAACTCCCACTTGGAATCAGACAAAAGAATTCTAAAGAGAATTCTCCTAAATAATCAATGTCTTATCCAGTGGACATTCTGCTGTGTAGTTCAATGTATACAGACTTTTAACCACTGCTACCACGAAAAACTGTTTTTAAAAAGAATGCATATACTATTCCACTATTTCATAAGGATTAATTCTATGTGAAAACTCTCTAGTTATAAAGTTCCATCCTTAACCCAACATCTTAAAATTGGAATACTATATAAAATGATTTTCTTTCATTATTTACTTGAAAAGACTATGATGCTTTGCACATAACTTTTCCTTATATACACATGCACAAATCCTATTGCTCTTAATTACTTTCAAAAAATTCTCCTATTAAATATGTTCTCATCAGTTTCTAGAGCTCTCTGAAAAAACATAAGTGACTCGTGTTAAGAGTCTCAATTTTGTATTTCACTATAAACTTCCAGTTTTTTTTAATTGATGAAGTAAAATAAGGTTCTACTATATTACCAAATCTCAAGTCTGTAATCAATGTATTTCAGGAAATGAATAATTAATAGCCATCCCAATAATTTGTAATGAATCTGGAATTTCCCCAGTACCTGGAAAATAGCCAAAGTAATCCCCTTCAAAAAGAGAAAGTTGTCTTTTGTAATGCTGAATATGAACCACTCCCTTTCTGTTCAGGTGCTCCAGAAGCCCAATTTTCAAGTGATCATGTATGCTCACTATTTTAGTAAACCGGTAACTAGAACAGGAAAGAAAACAAACTTAATTTTTGATTACCTAAAGCCTTTGAGTTGTGTAACTCATTCTGTAACTGATCAAAATGTAACACCACTCACAACCCTTTAAAAACTTAACTAACCAATACTAAAAATAAAAACCCAATCTAAAATGAGAAAATCATTTTATAATGATAAAAACAAAAACAAAAACAAAAACACCCTGAAGTAATCCACGGTAACCTTAGAATATCCCCAAATTATTTTTTCTGAATTTTAAGGTATGGATAAGGAATTTTCAGATTTTCCATGTTACTGTTTTTCAATTTGTCATGACAACAGTATAAACATTCTAAAAAGGTACTGTATAATTTTGAAGCATTCTATTAATACTGGGTTACTGGCTATAGTTCTGTAATTAAATAGAGAGACAGGAAACTGTAGTATAGACTTTTACGATGAAGAACTACAAATATAAGCCTTCATCAACTAAATTTACAAAATGAGATTTTTAATACAGTGGTGTTTTTTGTTACTTTTTTCCTAGGAAAGGCAAATTTCACTATATTTGAAAGATCAATACTAAAGCTTTGCCACATATTTTGGGAAAGCAAACAGAACTATAGCTCTATTTTGCCTTGTCATTCTCTCTTCAAGCTTTCTTTAAAGAACAAATTTAGGTAAGTAAAATATGTCAATACAACTTTCCTTTAATTTACTTAGTTTTAAAAAACTTATTTGAACTCTGTTTTTTTCTCCCTCCCAAGTAGTCAGTGAAGAGAGAACTGGCATACACTCTACTTAAAATATCAGAATTTTACATAGTTCTAAAGGTAGCATTTTTTAATTGGATGAGGATGTTGTTCTAATATTATAATGTATATCATTAATCTAGTCACTATGCTTAAGGCATGAATAAAATTAAAACTTCATTTAAAATCCATGCTGTCACCCTTTCCTTCAAATTCCATGGAATTTCTTCTTTATACACTACTTGAATTCAGTGAAGAATTATTTTGAAAGCTCTGGGAAGTATGAGAACTAACAGGAAACATTTTTTTGGGTTAGCAAGGAAATGTCAATGTCTTTTCATCCTTCACTTATAGGAATGAGGAAGGAGAGTTATAAATTTGTCAAAAACACAACCCTGCTACTTTGCAGTGAGTAAATATTTTAACTAGAGATATTGGTACTAAAAAGGCCATGATTATGTAAAGAGCATTGATTTTCATCTTAAAAGCTAAAAGTAGAAAGTAGATAGAAGATCCACTTGCAATACAGATAAATCTGAAAGCTTCTGTGATAATGATTATACTAGCAACAATGCTAAAAAGTTTCTGGCAGGTATATTTAAATGAGGTTTTAAAATTACTAGACTATAGCAGCATTATTATTATTTTTTTTAGTTAAAGGTATTTAATGAGTAATTTTACGTTTAGATATTCATTTTACGGGAAGCATGCTACAACCAAATGGTTCCAAAAACATTAATAAACACTAGTGTAAGTTATATTTATTTTAAAGAACTAAAGCTTATGAATTCAATTTTAATATTAAGTATCTTATCATCTACCCCACTAAAAATTCAAAACGGGCTCAATGAAATGAATGCTAATAATTTAGGCAAGCAAGACAGTCAAAGAATTTAAGAAAAGACAATGGTTCTTTATAATTTTGTGTGTTCAGTGCTTTATAATTAATATTTATTTAAAAATGTTTCTTTGCTGAATATTAATTATCGAAATAATCACACAACAAATATTTGTTAAGAACAGACGGTCATTATTTTAAGAGTCTCTAGAAGTACAGAAATAATGTTCTGAAATATATATTTTTTCATATCATTTACTGAAATCATTCAGGGAACTATATGCATGGAAGGAGTATGCTCTGCCAAGCTGTGATTAACAAGGCAGCAAGTGTACAGATTTGTTACAATGGTGGAACAAAAACTGTAGTATGTCTTGGACTTTATATATATTGGTAGGTCTTTGACCCTTCAGTTGCCAAGAAATGTGTGTATTTATGTACTACAATTTTTTTTACAATGCTTCTTAAAATAGATTTTTTTTATTTCCTTCATTGTGAAAGTTTTTAATTTGTTGTGAAACCGTTAAATATAACCACTTAGCTTTGTTTTTACTGCCTCTACTAGTATGGACGAATAAATTTGTAGACAGTACTTTAAATGTACAGTGTCTACTTCAATTAGCATAATTTTATTTAAGGAATTAGACTGTCTGTGTTGGTATTTTCAGGTATAGTTCATGGGACAAGCTTCTGACCCTGAAGTATTATTTTGAGCCCTGCTCACAATCTCACTAGCAGTTGTGTAGCCAACCTATCATAACCCAAGATTCTACACGTCCCTAAAACGAAGAAATTACAACCTGTCCTAGCTACATCATAGGGTTCTTGAACAAATCAATCAGGTCAACCAATATACGTAAAATTTTTTTTGACAACTATGAAGTACTATAAAATGATAATTACAGATAAATCAGTGAAATTAACCACCAAAATAATTATTCAACTTCATGCCTATAATCAAAAGCTTTTAAACAAAATAGCTTAAATAAAGTAGTCATTAAGCAAATGAAGACATAGCCTACTCTATTGAGTCTAATTTTTGGAAAAACTTATTTCAGGGGGAAAAAATCTAAGTTATTTATTAGTGTTTATACCAACAAGGTATAAAAACAGGAGGGCTTTTTCCTCAATAAAAATACATTCTTTAATAGGACTGTATTTGAATAAGAATTCTACACAAGTAGAATATGGAATATATACCTTAACACAAGAAAAGAAGAAATATTTTACATTACAAAAACCAGACATTCAGTTGGTTCAATCACTGAGTTACCCTTCCAAACAAATACTTATTTTTTAATATTTATTACAAATGTTGCAGTCAGTTTAGTATATGCCAACAATCACACACAGTTCTACAATTAGTAGTGTGAAGCACACCTAACTGTTTCCAAAAGGATATGTGATGTGGTTTTCATTTCAGAGGAGTGACTGAATTACTGTCTGCTCTTTAATGATTCAACTAACCGTTCCATTGCCTCAAGGCCAGTGCCTTTGGTTGCTGAAGTTTTGAGTATTTGCCATTTTTGGTCCTTCAAAGCAGGTAATCCAAGTGAATGTGCCATCTCTGAGGAAGTCATGGCATGTTCCATGTCCTGCTTATTTGCAAACAACACCAAAGTGGCTTTTCTCAGTTCTTCTTCTTCCAATATGGCAACTAACTCTAATTTAGAAATGCCAATTTGGTCTTGGTCACAACTGTCTACTACATAAATTACTGCATCTGTGTCTGAATAATAACATCTCCAGTCTGGCCTGATGTCTGTCCTCCTTAATCCCAGACTTGGAATCTAAGGTTCTTGTATGTTACCATCTCAACATTAAATCCAATGGTAGGAATAGTAACAACTTCTCCAACCTGTAGTCTGTACAAAATTGTCATTTTTCCTGCTCTATCTAATCCTACAATTAAAATCCTCATTTACTGAGTTCCAAACAGACTAGAAAATATACTTGAGAAAAAGCCACCCATGATTAACCACCTGTCTGCCCTCGTCAACTGTCAGAGACAGGCCCTGGCCTCGGCAGCAACTCTTATTTGAGCCCCAGTGGCGCCGTCTCTGCTTGCCTTGGCCTCCAGCTCCAGGTCGGAGGCAGTTTCCTTGGAAGCCTCTATGCTATAATTCTTTTTAAAACTATTGTGCTCTTCAGGAGTTCAGAAATATCATTAATCTGGTACAGGTTCAGTATAAAAATTTCTGGTAAATTTTTCTAATGCAGTGTTTCTCAAACCATCTGTGTAGAAAGGCTAATTTTTAAAAAATTTCCAAATCATCACAGACTGAGGTACTTTTGTAAACTATAAAAATGAACCACTAGAAAAATGAAGTAAAAAACATTACCCTCTCAAACTGCTATAAATGTATTGGATCACTTACTCTTCATTTCTATACTTATTATATTGTCGACCAGCACTGTTTCACACATAGACACATGGTGAGAAACAATGTTCTAACATATTTACTATTATCCGACATTATATCAAACATTGAGGATATAAAAGAAAACCAAATACAGTCTCTATTTTCATGATTCTCACTGTGTAACAGGTATTCCAGAAGAAAGAAAGCGGGAAAAGGGTAGAGTGGGAGAGAGGTGTGGGAAAGACAACTAACAAAGAGGTAACAGTATATACAAAGAGGTTTGGAACTTAATGAATTCCAAAAACTTTTAGTTTTGGCTAAAGAGGCAGGCAAAGTCCAGTTTGGATTTTATCCTTTAGGTGAGGGTAAAAGGGTTTTGAGTAAGGAGGTAACATAATCATATTTGCATTTTAAAACAATGACTCTGGAAGCAGTGTACTAAATGGGTTGGAAGAGGATAAATAGAACAGAGAGATAAGTTCAAGATGTATTTTACTAGTTTACACAAAAGATGCTCAAGTATTGAAATAGTCTACTGATAGGAGTGAAGAAAATAGATGTAAGTGATATTTAAGAGGCAGTAGAATGAACAGGACTTGGGCTAAGTCTCAGGTTTTTGACTTTGGTTACTAGGTAGATGGTTGTACCTATAAGGGGATATAAGAAACAAAAAGATCAGGTCTCTAGGGAAATGTGCTTAGTATCAGTAGGCATAGTGAATTTGAGTTATCTGTAATATTAGCTAGATATAAGAATGTCTATCTAATTAGTAATATATTGAAAAGAGAATTATAGTTGGGACAGAGATGTGTCAGTTATAAGTGGATGTGAACTTCTTAAAGGTAAAGGGGCTACAAAGAACCTAGCAAACAGGTCAAGAGTGATCTTATCAACAGCTATTTCTATGGGGTAGTATGACAGTCACAGTGATACTAGCAGTTGATACCTTATGTACTGCTTACTATCTGCCAAGCACTTTATCTTCGTTTAACTAAGAAGCTTCTTATCTAAGGTCACAACTTATAAGTGGCAGAACTAAGATTTGAATCTAAGCATTCAGGTTCCAAAATCCATATTTTTAACTACTATGCTATGCTGCAGAGATGAGGTAACTACTGAATAGGAGAGGAGATGAGAAAGTAGAGAAAGCAGACCATCCTTTACAAGGTCAAGGCTCCTCTTGATTTCACTCCCCTAACCCAGTTTTAAAAAAAGACTTGACCATGTATATATGCTGAAAGGAAGACAGTGAAGAGGTGATGTTAAAGATACAGAACAAAGAGGAGATGATCAATGAAACAAGTCTCAGGGAAGGTAATACTGGTCCCAGGAAGATGGTGGCATAATCATGATGACAGAGATACTTGTGGTATGGTATTCAATGAGTATAAGAGGAATCTTAAAGTATATCCATCTTACTATTAAAAATTTCCATATAAATAATTAGTAACTTTTCCCCCCAAAATTTGTTTTTAACTTCTTTTTAAAAAGTTATTGAAAGCTTTCTCCTAAAAAAAGTAAATAATGCATAGAAAAGCCCTGGGCAATTACTTCAGGATACTTCAATTATATACCAAATCCATAAAAAAAATACACACACACATGCATACATATACTCATGCGCATTTACATAACGAATATATATGTGTGTATATATATTAGTGAGTGTTAATAATTCAGTTTCTATTCAAAGGACTATATCTTTAAATGAAGGCCAGAAACAGATTTTTAATTATACACGAGCATGATTATAAAGCAGAAAGTGATTTTCCACTAAACTCTTCAAATTCAAATGAACATCATCTTTGATGTGATTACTTTAGGAGACTATATGTTCCATTGATATTGTCATGGTTCAAAATATTTTAGGTACTTCTCTTTTTAGAGCTGGCATATATAAGAAAAAGCATCAATAACTAGCACATAGGAGGTGCAAATATGTGTTTACTCAGTGTATAAATACGTGTTTTGCTATGGTAAAAAAAAGATTTCTGATATAGGAATTTCTGTGGTAGAAAAATGTGGGGAAAAGCATGAGCTATAATGTTATAGTTATATCTCTGCTAATTCATTACTATTTTTATGACTACATGAACAAAACGTAAATCATAATGAATGTCCTCTAGCAAAAGAAATTGAGACCCAACTCAAATGTCATCTCCTTGATGAAGCGTCACTTATTTCCCAATGGCTTTCTTTTCTACTTCTAAAGGATAAAACTGACTTTTTCGACTCTATATCAACAATGTCTAGAACAGTGCTTGGCACATAGTAGAGACTCAATGAATGTTTGTTGTATTAGCTAAATAAATTAGCCCCCAAAACAATAAAACTAGTTTAACTGTTCTTAATTCCTTTGTCCCTTTCTCTCTCCAACACAAGATAAACCCAATTATTTAATTTACTGTATGAACCCAGTCATCTATTTCATGTACTATGTAGCTGAACCCTGCTAGAGAAAATAATACCATTCTAAAATGATCTTCAACCTCAAATCAGATTTCAAATACTACCAAGAAATCTTTTTCATTCTTGCCTAATGATCTGGTCTTGTAATTTTAGATTAATACAAGTCATCACAAAATCTAGAGATTACCTGCATCCATAATTCCTTTTATCCTGTTGCAACAGTAGTGTCTTTCATCCATTAAAATATTGTATTGTAAGGCTTAGTCCTGGGGCTTCTTTTTCATAGATGCCCTCATTTAGATCAAATCATTTCCCTGATTTTAAATATGATCTGCAACAGCCATATTTCTATTTCCAACCTAGGCCTCTGATCTGTATATCCATCTGCCTATGATGTATCTTATTTAAATGTTTCATGGGCATCACATACTGTATATGTCTAAAATTAACTCCATCATCTACCCTTCCCAAATCTACTCCTCCTGTATCCCTTCTACCACTCCAATTTCACAGTTATCATTATGATGTACAGCCAGAAACTAGAGACACACTTGTAATTTCTTCCTTCACTTTTTATTAATTTAAGTGCCTTTTACATGCCAGACACTGATTTAGATAATGGGGCTATAGCAGTGACTAAAACAAAGCCCCTGAGGTCACAGAGCATGTGATTGAGGGAGGGACAGAGGGAAGGACAGCTGGAAGTGGAGGGGGGGGGGCAGTTACTACTGTATATAGACTGAGTGAGGGAAGGATGTGACTGAATAGAGATCTAAAGGAAGCTAGAAAGCATAAATATAAATATTTGGAGGAAGAACATTCTAGGTATAGTAAATTGAAAGTTCAGAGACCCTGAGTCAAGAACATTCTTTGATAGGGGTCAGTGAGGATGGAGCAAAGTAAACATGGAGAAAAGTGGCATTAAATAAGATAGCATGGGGTTGAATCATATTGGGCCTTATATTCTTTTTTAAGGACTTTAGCTTTTGTTGAGTGAAATGAGAAGGCATTTAGTGTTATAAAAAGAGTAACAGGGAATATTTTAGGTTTGAAAAGAATCACTCTTTTGAGGACCATAGAGTTTAGGTGTATTAGCAGAGGAATCAGCTAGATGATAACTGCAATTAACTAGATGAGATGATGGTAGCCTGGAACCTTCAATGCCTTTTTAATATATTAAATATTGCCCATCTTAGGGGCTTTGCATATGTTGTTGCTGTAACTTCAACTCTCACCTGCCTAACTCATTAACTGTTCTCCGGTCATAGTTCAAATGTTATTTATGAAGAACATGACATCCAGTATAAATTAGGTACTTTCCAAGCTCCTATTATTTACTCACAGCACTTTATTTTTTCTCTTCATGATACTTATAAATCATAATTTAGTTAATGTTTATCTCTACTAGACTACCCTCCATGGACGCAAAGACTGTTTTGTTCATTATGGTATAATTAATGCCTATCACAGTGAAAGGCACTAAGTGGGCCTACAATAAACATCTGCTGAGTAAATGAATGGATAACTTCATAAGTATACCTTATTTGAAAAAAAAAAAATTACCCAGCTTGTTCACCTACAGCATTCTGAAGATAATGCTCTGAACAACTTCAGGTTCTTGAAAATTAATTTCATCATCAAAGAAAGAGAAATATCCATCAGTGATATTCAGAAGAATGAAAGTAATTCCAAAAGGAGTTCTTGAGTTGTTTTGAGCATTTTTATCGACAAATGAGTAAGTGTGTATGTATATAAACTCCCAGGGAAACTATTTTGAACTGTACAACAGTAATACTACTTTAATAGGAGCATCTTGTATTATGCAGGCCATATATTTGGCATTAACATAAAAACATTTTTAATGTTTACACAATGTTAATATACTTAATCCCACTGAACTATACTCTTAAAAATGGTTAAAATGGTAAATTTTGTTCCATATATTTGACTACAATAAAACATTTTAAACCATTTCTTGTAAGTTGATTAGTATAATTTTGAAAGATATATTATCTCAAAATGTTCTGAATAACAACCCAGTTTTAACTCACTTATTAACTTGTCTTAGTGAGTCACAAGTCACTTAAAGTTTCCTTGTCTCGATTTCATTATCAGTGAAATAAGGATACCTCAGGCCCTAAGTTATACACCTCTGTGAAGAGGAAATTAGGAAAGTGACAATGACATGAAAACAACTTGCACTATGCACAAAGAAAGGTACTGTTATTGTCAGAAGCTTTAGTTAGGTTCGTTACTGGGTTGTTAATATTTTAATGTGTTTATAAGAATTAATAATTTATTTTAAATATTATTATTAAGCAATGGTTTTCAATAACCAACTCGCTGACCCTCTCTCTGCTCAGTATAGTATCATTTACAAGTCACTGCAAAGAGGTGATTGATAACACTGAGCAATTGGTTTTCATATAGATAGTACTAAAAGAATATTGAATTAAGCATTCATTATTGGCAAAGTGACAACACTAATGAAGTTGATCATGGGCAATGAGCAACATCACAAACTATTTCTGCTCACAAACTAAAATAGAAAAATGATCTTAAGATAAGTGACATTAAAAGGAAAAAAAATTAACAAATGAAGGCCTTTTAGTAATAAACACTGCATAGCTTCAATTGACTAGAATTTAAATGTATACATTAACATGAAAACAAACAGGCAAATGACAACAGAACAAGTCCTTAATAGGGATTTAGTATGGTTTTCTTCATTTTAAGGCTCTATCAGTCTATTAGCCTATTTTTTCTAGTGACACTTGAATAACACCAATTTGTAATTTAGAATGTAAGCCTGAAACACTTTAGAAACTTCCAATCATAAAGTATTAATGATGTTAGTATACATTTAATAAAGAAGGAAAATATATTTTAGAAAATATGTCAACATCAAGAAAATGAACTGGACTAGTTATCAGAGGGGTGGGGGAGGCGGAGGTAGACGGGGTAAGG
>NW_006443138.1:1848911-1872687 GCF_000325575.1 Pteropus alecto | reverse complement strand
GCTCCACTGGGGCACAAACCCAGTACCTTCTGCGTGTAAACCAGATGTGATAACTGCTACACTATGGACCCACATCCCAAAATCTAGTTCTTCTTAATATACAGCTGAAACTTATTGGATTTCATTAACCGATGTCACCATAAAAAAAATTAATTAATTAAAAAAAAAAAAAAGAAAATGAACTGTTTGTTTTTCGGTAATAAAAATAAATTTGGAACCACTTTTTCTCTCCCTTTGTTTTTTTTGGAGGGGAGAAATTTGTAGTTACCATTATAAATTACAGACTGACATTTCTTATGTTTTCTTTTCAATTACAAATAAAAATCCTTGAAACAATTATTAAAATCAATATGACGTTTTAGTCTCATTATATTAATAACTGCTGTTATACAATGTGATCTATAAATAATTATACCTAATTGAGTATATCATTAAATTGGTGCTCATCTTTTATATTCTATAGCCAGAGAAATGAAAAACAATTCTGTATTAGAGTCAGATATAATTATTTACAACTCCCTGAAAGAACTCCTGTATTTCTCTGTAACCTATACTCATGTCATTTCTTCTTATAGAATTAGGGACACACAAAACATTTAAAAGTCATTATTATCATAAATAGAAGTATTAATCCTAGAGAAACTTGTATATTAATTTGGAAGAATGTGAAAAGCCGACAACTAAGATTGTCTACCCCTGTATCTGAGGTTAACAAATATTTTCATGACAAAAAAAGAAATCACTACTAACCAAGTTACACAGGTGCAAGGCATTCTTTTGAAGATACCATTTCTCTTTCAGTTATAAAAATTAAATTCTAACAAAACTATGTTATATATACCCTTTCCCCAAATAATCTGCCTGAGATTCTGGTTCTTTCCCCCTCCCTTTCTTTTGTAAAAGGGATACTTCTCCCTTACCCTCGTTCAAAAAACAGGAAAAGTAAAAACGTTGGTATTTGTGTTGAAAAAGTGAATGGTTCTAATACAAGTAAAGCAGTTTCTATCTCTTTAACCAAAATGGAAAGAAGGTCTGATTGAGTTGTCATTTGATAGATGATTAAATGTATTTTTGATGATAGCATACCATGCAATTTTTGGCACATCATATGGATGGAATTCAAACAACTGAGTTTAATTTCCCAGATTAGATAAAAATCTGCCCTAGGAAGAATTTTTAATCAGTCACATTCTCAGTTTATCAGAAGAAGTAATTTTCTTCAAGATCCTAAGTTTTTTAAAAAAATTTTTATGTCTCAGGGTTTCTTTGTTTAATGGAAATTCTATTCACTAATTCTACTATAAGTTTGGTTAACTTTAATAAAATCAGAAAGCTTCATGTTAAACTGGACTTTCAAGAATCTATGTTCCAATAAATGCAAAAAGAATGTCTCAAGGTGAGAGTAGAACATTATATTTAATCATATTCAAAGCTATGAAGTACTGAAGCAGAAATAATAGCTTCAGTAATGATTTTTTCACTGTTTTTATAATGAGAATTTAGTTTCTTAAAAGTTATTTCTGTGTAGTATTACTCATTTTCTTTAAGTCTTTAAAAAAAAAACTTTAAACTTTCTTCTAAATTTACTGAATAAATTTTTCCTAACCCAACAGAGCAAAGAAAAAAAGGTGACTTAAAAAATGCCTGGAATCCCAATTGAGTTTACACTGTATGATAGGAATAACAAACAGGTCCTTGATTACTATTTTATTTTTTTCAATGACTTCCTAAAGTCCATTTAAGGAGCCCTACTACTTCCAAGTAAAGAGTGTGAAAACAACCATCTTACGCCATGCTGCTTTCCAGTGGAAAAGACCATATCACTTCCCTGCTTCAAATCCATCTGAAGAGTTGCTTCTTCCAGGAAGCCAATCATGAGCCTCCTAGGCCTTGACAATGAAAAAGACAAGGTTGGAGTGCTCCTTAATCTACTAAACTAATGCTAATTAAAATTACCTCCAATTAAAAAATTAAACATTCTCTCAATGGAGTAATACATTTAGGGCACTAGAAAACTATTTTGTTAACTTCTTTTAATGACTGGGACATGGTGGTATATGCCTGTAATCATGACTACTCAGGAGGTTGAGAACAGTGATAACCTGAACCTGAGAATTTTGAGTTCTCTGCAGACTGACTGTCCATAAACATTTCCATGTAATTACATCTATTACTTATTAGTTTGCCTAGGGAAAAAAGTATATTAACACTTTTCAGAAATGGAGATGATAAACACCATTACTGCAATAATACTAAGTGCAAAAAATTAAAAGAAAAATAAAAGTACATTCAATTCTTTCTTCATTTACTAGGTCTTGCCAAAGTAGAAAAAGACTTGTAGGAGAGAATTAATACAGGAGCTATGGAATTTAGAATTTTGCCAGAGTCACTCTGCTTAACTCCATGAATTTAAAAACAGACAAAAAAAATCAAATATGTATCTATTTATGATGTGCCAGCCACTATCTTATAAGCTTTATATTCATGAACTCACTTAATCCTCACAAAACTCCTAAGATATAGGTACCATTATTTTCCTTATCCAGAGAGAAAAATTAGTTCTGGAAATAACTTGTATAGGGTAACACAGCTAATAAGTAGGAGGAACATGTTTTCAATCCAAGCAGTATAACTCCACAGTCTGTGTTTCTAACCCATACTATTAATTTTTATTGTTTTTATTTTCTAGCCAGAATATGGTTTTTAAACTATTTCTTAGTCTTGGGATCCCATGAGAATGCTTCTAGGGCCATTAAGTAAAATACAAGAATGCAGAAGAAACTCTGGGCACTTCACCCAACCAAAGAAATTTTACTATAACTGTTTAAATATTGATGATACAATTAAATTTTTCACAGTAATAATTTTTTTCATATTAAAAAGGAAACATTTGAAAATCACAATATCTAGACTACGATCTTCAAAAGATCAGGATCTATATCTGAAAGTATCTCACATTTTTGACATTAAGCATTAACTTAATAAAATTCAAACTATATAACAGTTCTATACTCATCTGAAAAATTTAATACTTATACATACCATTACATCAGAGGAAATCTTGAATAGCAATATAATAAAACTGAATAATAACAATAAAATTAAATCACACTTGGATTGCTGTTGTTTAGTTTCTAATCACGAGCAATCAAAAGATTATATAATTTCAAAGATACTGATGGGTTAAGCATACTCCATTCTCACATTAAAAAAAAAAGGTATGCTTTTCACACTCACCTTTTTTAGATACATCAATAATTATAATGTCGGATGTACTAAAATGCCCACTTACATTTTTAGGATTACTGAATTAATATAAGAAATTACATAAATTTAAATTATCACTAGAAATGTTTTATTTTATGAACTTCATAAATTGTCTTGAATTTCACAGAAATTACAAGGAAACGAAAAAAGCATACTTGAGGAAAAAGTATTTAAAAATTATTGAAAATAACTACCCTATTAGTGATCTTTTATCATTTTCATCTACGCACCTAAGAACTTATAGGTGTATTTATGAAACAAAGGAAAAAGGCTACTGTCACCATTTTGTATTCCCTCTTATAGTAACTTTTCAGCTTGAAAGCTTACATTTAAATCAATTCAAAATCACAGAACTTTAAGAAAATAAAACGAAGTATTAGGTTTTCTAATTCTGGATCTAGATTAAAAGTCAAAAGTAGCAAAAATAAAATCTCATTATTTTCTCTTCAACTTTCTTGAAGAGTTTTATTTTAAAGAAAACACAGTTTCCAACCAAGATACAGATAGGAAATAATACCCACTGCTTAAAATACTTGCCTGAAATTTTCATCAAAAAGTTTTTGTACTTTATGATTATTACTAGAAAATAACAAACTATTACTCTAACAAACCTCACCCTCATGGCTCTGTCTCAATTGAAATGGAATATGTGAAGGTGAAATATATTGGGAGAGAGGGTCAGCATTACGTCTGCCAATTTATTATAATAAAATTGCTTTTAATAGAAGCAAAAACTAATAAAGTAAATTTTGTTTCCTTAAAAACATATATAAAAGAAAGTTAAACAAATGCCAAAACTAGCTCAGCATAGCTGATTATAAGGATTTAACTTTAATACTCATTTTTGAGAAACGGCAGTTAACAACAGGAAGAAAACAACAGACTTCATCAAAGGCATAGGAAAGTAGAATGTAATAATGCCTTAGAAGGAATTTAGTCTGAATGCAAGCCAGATCCTCCCATGATTAGGATGAATATTCTCATATTCTTCTGACTCAAATTTTTAATGCCTGTGCTATTAAAATATTTTAATCCTTATGAAAAAACACCAACACTGGTTTTCTAGACTAGAATATTAAAAAGAAAGAAAGAAAGAAAGAAAAAAACTCCTCAAGCTTAGACTCTAGAACCAAAGTAGTTATGACAGTGTAAAAATAAGGAGTTATATAAAAATTAGTATGACTTGGTAATACTAGAACAAGCTTTTCTGGTATCCACCATTTACATAAAACATTTCTAGAGATGGTACTAAAGATGACTTTCAATGATCAGGCAGGGTAGTCCCACAGCTATCCAAACAAAATTACAATTTGTCCACCCTGTCCCTACCTCTGAAAGCTAAGCACCCGTGTACTTTTTACGTTGTTATCTAAATAACATCAGCATACTATGCTTTGGATTGCTTTTTTTCAGATAAGTTCCCTTTCTCTTCTAGAAAAATAAAGATAAAAATTTTAATGTTTATTTAACTAATGCTAGGATTCTAGAAAAACAATTTTGAATAAAGTAATTCACATTAGAGTATAAACAATATTACTCATCAAAGAAAATTTAAAGGAAGAGTTTATTAATCTACACAGTATCTGCTTGAGCAGATAAGCTATTTCCTATGTGGCTCAACTCTAAACCAAGAAATCAGAAAGCAACCAGTTATAATCCCTTGTGCATTTTTAAAAGACTGCCAACTCCTGGGCTACAGATACTTTAATTCTAATTCTCCAAGAATGCTATAAAGATAATGGTTAATTTGGGAGACATCTGGATTAAAGACGATGTGCAAAAGGATTTATTTAGAATTTTGGATAGTGAAAAGTCCTATTCTTTTCTCAGATAGTCAACAAGATTTGTGATAATGTCCTCATCAATTCATACTCTATTTAATCTGTATCTTTGGAGGTTGCCTCCTGTGCATAGGAGATTCAGCATTAAATATTAATAGAGAACAGCTACAGATTTAAAAAAATTTTGCCAAAAAAATTGCGCCCCCCACCCAAAAGACCAAAAACCCATTAAAATTTAAATAACAAAAATAGTATATCATTATTTGGAGTTTCTGAAACAGAATTTCATTTGTAAAAGGGGAATTAAATACCTAGCTCTAATTTTATACTCAGTGATATACATTTTAATACAGTGATATTAAAATATATATAGATCTTGTTATTTCAAAATCCATTAAAGACAGAAATATTTAACAAGTTAAATTGATAGAGGGTATAGACAGAGTAGTAAGAAAAGGAAAGGTCCATGGAGACAAATGGAAAAGGCAGTGATCTCTTATATCCCCAAATTAAAGATCCTTAAGGCAAAGTAATGTGTTAAAATATGTATATAAAAGGAGGTTCATAAAATTTTCCATTTTTTAAAATCTTAATTTCACATTATGGTAAAAAAAAGACTTAAAAATAATTTTATTTAGCGTTAAAGGATTGGTGACCATAAAATATTCACTAACATTCTTACCACTGTCCAAAAAAAGCAAAAAACTGCTACTGAATATGTAGAGATCTCACTAGCTTTCTTTTCTTCTCAGAAAGCCTGGGTTTTCTGTTTGGAATTATATTTTTACATAAAATGTTATTTAATCCTCTATTATGTGGTAATCAGTCACATGCCACCTAATTGAGGAACACGATAGTGATAGTCTACTACCAGCACTAGAATGAACGAGTCAAATGTGTATGCTTATATCTTCCATGAAAATAGAAACTCAAAACACATATAATACTCATGTTCTGACATGTAAAACCCAACTCTACTCTTCTTCTATTGCTGATTTCCATGAAACACATGAGTTTCACTTTGTTTGGAAATACCTACCTGAATAGCTGAGTTCATGAAACACGTATTTCCCAAGTTACTTAGGCCACAGAGGCCTGGTTGTTCATTGTTTCTTCCAGGTTCTGAATAATCATAGTTCTTATAAGCAGTATATGATGGGAGACAATAATTTGAGTTTTTCACACTGGAAGAAAACAAAAAATATTTTTCATAATGCAGCCAACAGAGTATTTTAAACCTATTTGAGGATGTCATTAAACTTTTTTTTAAAGACATGAACCGAAATCAAAATACTCCCTTAAGATACTCCTCATCTAATCGATAAAATCACTCCATCATATATCACACCAACCAAAACAAACCACTATTATATCTTTCTACCCTTGATTAACTGGAGCAGCTTCAGAGTTTGCTCCATTCTTCATTGCTCCATCAAATTTAAAACATTCAGATTTTAAACACCACCCACAGCAATAAATCATTTCATTTATGTCCCTTTCACATCCTGCTACTGTAACAGAGTAAGAACAGTAGAAACAGAAAGAGTTGTGCTTTAGTTACAGGTGAGAGCACAGATTTACAAGGCCTCTGTGACATCACTGTTCTGATGCACGGAAGATTCTATTTATAGTTTCTATGCTAGATCAACAAAATTTAGTATTCGAATGTGGAAAAAAGCCTGAGTGATCAGGAATGCAAAAATGAAATGACTCTAAGCAAGTACATTCCAGCATTATTTGGCTTTCTTTCATCTAGTTTGTTAGACTAGTGCGGTTTATTTAACTAGATGAAAATAACCTCAGGATAATTTATATTATTAGTATAATAAATACTAATCTTAAAAAAACTACATGATGATGATGATGTGACTAAAAAACAGTGTTACAAGTAAACATGATGAATCAGTTACTGACAATCTCAATTGGTTATAATTTGTTCCTGATAATTTAAAAGTTTTTACTTATAATTTCAAATAGTTTTTTTGTAGCTTCTATACCCTCACTTTATTATTATAACAGATTAAGTGAACTGTACCACTACCTATCCTAAGCCTTTAGTAAACATACACACACGCACACAACAAGCTAAATAGGTAAAACACACAAAACCACATCAACCAAAAATTACAAACATACACTTGCCATTTTAAGAAAATACCACCCTCCACCACAAACAAAAAGACCGACTCCCAGACTTAAAAAACTATCCACCCTGAGAATGAACAAAAATAGCAGGGCCCAAAGAAATGCAACCTTGATCAATTTGAATATTTGCTTGTTTTAAATTTTAAAAAGAAAGTATGAAACAAATACAATTTAAGCATAGTTTGGTGTTTGCAGATCATTAGCTTTATAATTCACATTTTATTTTATATTCCCGGTAACTAATAAAGTACAAGGTACCTGCCAGCAATTCAATATATGTTAATTCAAATAACTGATGATTGGATTCTTGAATCTAACTTTGAAGACATGCAATGAAAAAAGTGAATCCTGTTTTCCTTTTATTACTTTAATAAGTACTAAAAACCAAGGTCTGCTATATACTACAAAAAAGGCAAGGCCTATATTTTCTATATAATCTACATATTCAAGAAAAAAGATATTTTGATTATAAAAATATAATAAAATTTAAGCAGTCTACAAGTACACAGGGAAGGGTATGCTCAATTGCATACTCATGCCTACACACACACCCTCCACACACGCGCGCACACACGCAAGTGAAAAGACTGAAAGTACATTTACATGTTTATTCCACAAGTATATATTCAGATATCTGTCTCTCCCATACGTAACACAAATGGATAGCGAAAGTTCTATTCTTCTGTGGGGCAACAGGATGGAATTTGCTGGGATCGTGATTCCTATTTACTGAGAAATGAACAAAAATCTTATTTGCAAACTACATTTTAGTTTAAGTGATAGGTTAAGTATAAGCTTTTCCCAGGGACTTGAGATAGTTTAGATGCTCAATGATAAAGAAAACTGATAAATTTAAAATATTTTAATAGTATCTTGATTGGTCACTTAGAATTCACATTTTATGTGCTTTCTAAAGCACATATTAAAGTCTGTAATGGAAAACACCAAAAGCAGCAAGCATTTCTTTAAATACTTCAACAAAGTACGTAGAAATCTAGGCCCTAAGGACAGTTTCTATTCTTTCATGACTATTTCTGCTCTTTTTTTTCTAAAGATTATAAGCTAGTCCTCATTCTATAAAGCTATGCTACTTTGCAAAAATAAACAAATTTGCCAGTAATCTGAATGGGAATTTTAATACTATACTAGATTAATTCTGTATTATAAATCTATCACCTTAAATGTAACATTTGTTTTTGGAAAACTGAGCCCTTACTTTTCTACAAAAATTTTACATTGACTTTTCAACTAGCACTTATATTTGACATTATAAACATTATAAATCTATAATTTAATCTTCATAACTATAATTATGCTCATTTTGCAGTTAATGAAATGATACTTTCAGCAAGTAACTCGTCAAGAGCTAGATGGCCAGCTGGCTTTGGAAGTCTCCAAAATCCAGTTCCTTTTCCCAGCTTAATCTCTTACAAGGAATCATTTCCACTTCACATAAAAAATTTTAAATTAACAGAAAAATAGAAAAGTGCTTTGATATGGAATGCCAAGACTTGAGACAATAAATGTATTAAAAAGATTTTTTAAAGGCAATATTACATTGAGGCAAATGTAGCGAGAGAAAAATGTAGGGAATAGAAAAAAGGAATTTGGTATATATTAAAAATGTACTTAAAGTAAAATTAAGGCAAAAACAAGTACTGTATGGAGTAACAGGTAAAATAACCACATAGGGTAAACAAATAATATTCTGGCAACTGGTTCTTCATATTATTAGTCCTCAATAAAAACTTAAACTTAAATAACTTGTAGTACACTTTGTTATTACTGTTATAACTAATAATCTTAGTTCTGGAAATGAAAATTTTCTATCTCAGTAACATATCAGTTTAACTTGTAAATAAATTTCACAAACTTGTGTGTTATAACTACTGATTTTAAGATATATCTTATACTTATAGACTATCTCCACATACATGCAGTTTCAAAAATGTACATAATATAAAAAGGTCATTACTCATTTTACATATTTTTAAAGAAACTATGTTGTTTCCATCTGAAGTCTTAAGCTGCTACTTATTTCCACAAGTTGAATGGAAAGTTAAAAAATAAATTTTATGTGAAATAATTGTTCATATAATTACAATATATCAAAGTTTTGTTTTTTTTTTTAATTTAAATTTCCATATTATAGATGTTTAAATTTTGTTCCTTACTCAGAAAGGTAAGGTTACTTTCAAGTACGGTGATACCTTAGTAGCTATTCGCTTAAAGTTTCCTAATATGAAAGGACTATTTTAGTGCCTAAAATAGACAAATATAGTTAAGAGTAGAGCTATCAATCATGTTTTAAACTTAAGAAAGCTCTCCAATTTCTCTCAATGTTTTCTGCAGTCAGAGATTTTGATATCAGATTTTACTGTCATATTTTCACTATGAGAAGGAAATAAGACAAAAACAGAAACACACCGGACCACATATACTAATATAGCAACTCTGGTCAAAATACAGTCCATATTCAACACAGTGTGGAAAATTTCTCCAAAGAATAACTTTAAATACATATACCTGAAACTGAATTCTTTTATAGTAAACATGGGAACCATCTGCAATTAGTAGAAACAGTAATATTTTATCTCCTGTGAAAAAATTACTTTTAATGAATTTAATTATAAGATATTATATAAACAAGATTAAAGGCAAATATTTCCTTTCACTCTTTACCTGCAGATACATATTTCTAAAAAGAGAAAACATAACTACACTGCAATTTTGGATACTTACACTATAATGTAATGTTATTAAACTGTTACACATATCTTTTTACGGATTACTAAAATAAGAGAATGTTTTAAATCTTGATACACAACAAACTCTTTACTAGAAAAGTTGGACTAATTCTCCAACCACTCACACAGAATCCTTTAAGAACAGATATTCTTCACTGAGTTTTTCCCAATGATACTGAGGAGGGGGTAAAATGAACGGAGTTTTTTATGCTTTTAATTTACATATCCCCAGTTAATAGTGAATTTGAACATTTAAAATGTTTATATATTTTAATTCTTTTACTTTTTACTGTCCAGCGACATCATTTGCCCATTTTTCTAATTGTCTTAGAAAATTTCACAATGATTTTTCTGAACTTGATATATTAAGAATATTCAGCCTTAATCTGTCATTTGTAACAGTATTTTTTCCCATTTATTTGCCTTTTAAGTTATCTGACAATAAAAAGTAATTTTATTTAAAGTTTTAAGAAGAAATTCTCAATTGCAATTCAATTTTTCCACCAACATTTCCTGGATAACCTGCCCCATTCTTTACCAATCTACATTGCTTCTGATCACATTAAACTCTTTTATATATAAAGATCTGTTTCTGGGCTGTGTTTTCCAGTCCACTAATCTGCAGGATATTCCTGGCTCAGTAATATGCTATTTTAATTCTTGTATCTTTATAAGGTTGCGATCTCGTTTTTCCTTTCCAGATTATTTTGACTAGTTTTATATATTTAAAATCCAGATGTATGTTAAAATAATTTTGTCAATTCCTCCTTCACCCACCAAAAATATAAATTTTAAGGAAAAACCCATATACTCAATTAATGGTGTTATTTTAAAGATTATTTCGCAAATAGCTTTAGTCTTTTTTAATTTATTCTTTGGTATAAGTGGATGTCATTTATGAACTGGACAAGTAGTATAAATATTTAACTATATAAGTGTTGTTAACCTAATATATAAACCACAACGTATATATCTAAGAAATAAATAACATAATCACTTCTAGATTAAAGTTCTTCCCGTAATTTGAATGGACTAATTACAAATAATAAAAGTGTTCTTTTTATTCTTTTCTATAAGATAAAAAGCATGCCAATTTTCAAGGTAAAATACCAATGTCAGAAGTTCTGGTGAAGCCCAAGTGATTTTCAACTTTTTTTCTTTCAGCAATAAAGCATACAAATTCTTTCACTAACTTTTATAAATTCCAAGACTCTTCATATTATTCATGATGGGATAAAGGAACTGTTTCTCTGAACTTTTTTTTATAAAGTGATTGCCATTTTAATAAATGTAAAACTCTGTGTATGCTTTCCAGACAAGAATCACTGATATATGCTTTAAAAAATACTATATATATATGTAGGTTATTATATATCTGGTTCTAAAATGACATCTGAAATTTATACTCTTTCTAAAAAACTGAAATCTAACAGATTTCTATATATAAGTCAATAATTAGTATTTAGAATGTAAGATTCTGAAAGTGCTTTATTTCTCTTTTAGTAAATTATTGTACTATATGTATTAAAGCAAGGAGAAGTTTATAACTGCGCTTTCTTTCTTGTGAAGTTACTCCCCAAAGAACTGACCAGTAATTTAAAAGAAAATAAATTTGAATGCATTAAGACTTTTATCCTAAATTTTAGATAACAAGAGATTTTTTTGCAACCACAGTAGGGTGATCAATTAAACAAAGAGTTTTTAAGATTCAGTGCTTACTTTCTGTTGTTGATGTTGTTATAATTATTTGATAGAGATGAAGGAGAGATCTTTGGTAAAGTTGAAAAATTGGATGCACCTGGGGACCTTTAAAAATATGAAAATGTTAAATTAGATAAAAAATGCTGAATTTTGAAATTAATTATGAAATAAAGAAAAGAACCAACAGATGACAATGTATGTAGTAAATGAATGCTGGAAAACAGATTTATGAGCAAAATCACTATATATCTTTTGGTTTTCAATTTCCAAAGTATTCTTTTATATAAAAAATAATGTTACAAAGGGAATTATTTTCAAGAAATTTATGAAATTAAATATACAACTTGATATTATTCCTATTAATCTACTAACCCCAAAACACCCATTTCTGAATTCAGGTAACCATTATGAATATTTTACCATTAATAATTTCCTTAAATCAATGGAATTAAAACACTAATTTTTAAGGGTGCATGTAAAAAAAATCCACTTTGTGTCTCAGTAGGTACCATGGCATTCTAATTATATACAACATCGACACAGATCAGAGGATTTACCAATTCTTTAAAATGTATGGCAATAGGGATGGACTAGCATAAGAGAATTCCAAAAACAAGCCCAAGAAGTAATTTTCGGCCAAAGTTATCTCTGCAAAAACAGAAAAGACATAACTGACTATATGTTACATACTTCACTAATTCAGAATCTTTTTGGAGAAATCTCAACTATGAGCTTTTACTCAATTATTAACTTTTAATCAACTAATATACTTTAAAGGCAAAATTGATAATCAACAAATCCATTATAAAGTACTTAAAGACCTCTGAGATCCAATTTCTGTTTTAACTTCGTAAACAATTTTAATTTACTAGGCGACATCTAGCCATGGTCTGTTAAAAGATAATTTTCAGTTAGTATCTCCGTCATCATAAATTCTAAATTAGTGAAGCCCAAAGTGATTAGTTTTTAAAAATTATATTATTTCCTCTACTCAGGTGCTAATGAACAATAAAATGGTCAACGGGCAGGAAAGTATAATCTATAAAATCAGCCTTTAATAATCTGGATTTCGCTAAATCTACAAACTTGTAATGCAGACTAGATGGAGGGTAATAAAATTTCTTACATAAGAAAATTTTTATTTAATTTTTGAGGTTTTTTTAGAAAACCTTCGTAAATTTTTTTCTATTTTTGTTGATGCAGGCTGCATATAGGTAGATTACATTAAGAGAGGCTACTATTAAGGTGCCTTTCTGACAGAAGACCCTTACAAGATTTTATTTTACTATACTAAGCTCAAAACACAAAATACAGCCAACCAAGTTTTAATATGAAACAAGGTAGAGAACCTATTTAAAAGGAAATTTTATAAACCTAATATTTTAAGTTACTAGTTTTAAAGTATTAATAGAAATATAGAAGTATCCTGGCATTTTTTACTTCACATTAAGAATGCTAAGTTAGAAAAAACTAAATCTATTAGATACTGAGATATAAAGAATTAAGAAGGTTACTTTTTCAAAACATGATCCACTTGTCTGTAATTTAATTCAATTCATTACAATTTTCAGGAACACAGATATAAACCAAATGTTCCCTTGAATTTTATAATAAAATTTATGGAAATAAAGATACATTACTTCATCCAGCAAAGTAGCTGAGGTGTGTGCACGCGCGTTTACACACACACACACACACACACACACACACACACACACACACACACACATTTTTTTCCTGCCCATCTGTGGCCTTTTTACTATTCATTAGCAACTCTACCCCAAGGACAGTATTAGAAGTTTCTATGAAATTCATTAGAACACTCAAACATTAAATGATTCCTATATGCCTCGCCTTTGGGTAAGTACTAGGAATACAAAGAGATACAGTCCCTGACTTCAAATAGCTCAGAAACTAATGTAAGGAAATGACACAAAAGCAAAATAATGATTAAAGTGTAAGTCCTATAATAAATTTTAAAATTATAACAAAACAGAATTTTGTGGGTAGTAACATGTGATGATTTTTAAAATAATGTGCAAGTTGGAAGGGTAATTTGGAACTGAGAGTATTCCAGGTGGAAAGAAAAACACATGCAAATGTATGGCAATACAGATACTATGATGTATTTAGGGAATTACCAATAAATTCAGCTTGGCTGAAAGAGAAGGAAGTATGTAGAGATAGGAACAGAAGTTAGTAAGGTAGGTGTAATAATAAAGGATCTTTTATGTTCTATGAAGGAATTTAAATTTCATCCAATTGTGCTAGGGCATGTTGAAATATTTTAATAGTGTATCAACATAATTAGATTTTTAATCTAGAAAGGTAACTCTTGAGGAAGAGAAAGAGACTGAAGATTGGAAGGTCATTTAGGAGACTATAAAATAATGAAGGTGAGAATAAAGATGTGGCTAAGAAAGTGGAGTAGGCAAGGGCAACATGTCTTGAATGTTTAGGAAGCAGTTCTCAAAAGCACAGTTCATACACCCTTAGGGGGCTCCAAGACCCTTTTAGGGTAGCCATCTATGAGGTCAACACTGCTTTCATAATAACACCAATGTGTGATTTAAGTGTTCTTCGACCTCCTTCTGGGTAGATATTTGCACTGACAGTGCAAAAGCAAAGGTGAGTAAAACCGCTGACATTCTACCATGAGTTAAAGTAGTAACACCAAACTATATACTAGAGTATATATACAGTATTCTTCACTGCATGCCCTCATGCCCCTGCCCCCAACCCTGGCAGTAAAAAAGTTTCCCTTAAAAATATCCATATTGAAAAAAAACAAAAATTATTGATTTTATTAAATCACTACCCTTAATTAAACTTTTTAATACTGCATAACGAATTAGGAAGTTTGCATAATGCATATCTGCTACATACTGAAGTAACATGATTGTCCTGAGGAAAAAAGACTTGTGTTATTATTTGAATTTCAAGCAAACTAGTGACTCTTTTCATGACACTGCTCTTTTCACTCTTTTATATAAAAGGGTATCTGGCAGACATTTTCTCAAAAATATACGAAAGGCGTCTGTTACTTCAAGGAAAGCAACTTAAAGTATTTCTTGCCAATGAAAAAATTCAAGTGTTCAAGCAAAAAGTAGAACTTTGGAAAACTTGACTTTGCCACTGTGAGCTTGGTAGGGTCTCACTACTTACTTTTCTCATACGACTGGTGATGTTTAAACAAATGATTTTAAAAAATATTGTATGATGAAATATGTCAACATTAAGAATATCTGCATAACTCAGTGAATCAGTATTTTCCACTGCATGAAGTAACAGATGATAGATTTTAATGTAACATATAAAAAGTTCATTGACATGATTTCAGATTCCATATTGCAATTAACCTTTTATCATTAAACCACCACTGGTTAAGTTTTGATGTGGTACCAATTATCTAAAAAATCTTCTCCCTGTTCCAACTACACATTTTTGTGAGGCTGAATGTACTTAAACCCAAACAATATATCACAATAAACTGAATGCTGAAGCACATAAGAGAATTTAGCTGTCTTCTATTCACTCAGAGTAAAGAAATTTGCAAAACTGTAAAACAATTCTATTCTCAGTAAATTTTGTTTTAGAAAAGTTATTTTTCACAAAAATATTATTTATGTCAAAATATAATGGTTTAGTTTTTTATTGTTATTTATCGATATATAAAAATTTTTAATTTCTAAAATATAGGTACCAATAGATATAACCCACATGACAGTTCTTTGGGTCCTTAAGAATTCTTAAGAATGTAAGGGAGTACTGAGATCAAAACATTTAAAATCAGGTGTAGGAGGTAGAATTTCTAAGAACTTGCTAACTAATCAAATGAAAGAAATAAGGTTAAGTAAGAACTCAAGATAACTCTCAGATGGTACCTGAAATAAAGAATACAAGATATGAAAACAGTTTAGGTTAAGGGAATAGGAGAGGTTGGGTAAAAATATTTTTAATTCAATCTGACATGATGAGTCCTACGACATTCAGGAAAAATCTGGAGTTCAGAAGAGAGCTCCAAGCTAGAAATACAGAAAGTCATATCTGTGTCACTTTGAGCTAAGGAACAATATTAGCACTGAGTCCATCTGCTGATTTTGAGAGGCTATTGTGATACGAAAGGTCTTCAGACAGAAAATTGTGGACTATCAATGCATTTAAAGTATGAGCAGAGCTGCTGCATATAGTCAGTGAAGTGGTATACTGCAATGCCAGGGAGGGTCTTTAACACAGATTACAATGTGAAAAATAACCCCAAGAGTTGTGAAGTATACAACATGCACAACCAAACATAGCAGCCCTGGAGAGGAAGAGAGCCAGCCAGGAAGAGGATTGGTTAGTGAGGTGAAAATAGCCCTTAAAAGACTATGGTATATGGAATTCAAATTAAGAGAAATTCTTTAGGAGATAGTTAACAAAAAGAAGTATGAAAGAGAGGTCAAAGAAACTAGCTTAAAAAAAAGGTCAAATAAGGACTTTGTTAAATTCTGAATGCGTGCTTAAGAATAACAGATATTGCCTTTTTAAAGAAACCATCAAAAGAAGAAAAATTAAAGAATGGTATTTAGTGGAAGTTTATGGATTTTTATTTTTAAAGATAGGAGAGATTTGTTTATATTTATTGGCTGGCGAGAAGATGATACTAGAAAAAAAACAAAAGAATAAACTTGTGTCATTTGAGTGTCCACTAGATTATGGTGGTATCCCAGGCATTTGTATATAGAGGAGAGGAGATAACGGGGGGTGGCAGGGGGAAGCAAGGTCTAGAAAGCACTGAGATAAATAACACTGGTGGAGAGTTTGTCTTTAAATAGCAATGAGATCAGAAAGAGAAGGATGATATGGTCTGCAGGTAAATTTAAGGTATGATAACACTTTTTAAATGCTGTTACAGACATTATTGATAAATGTTAACAGGTTCGATCACTTATTTATTCCGATTCCAACTTCTGACCTAGATTTCACATAGCTAAAGCTAGTGGACATTTGTGGAGTTAATTTAGGGGCTGACTAGTCAGTCTGTGGATTATAACCTGATTCCTTTAGCTTTCTTCCTTTGATGTAACTTGGAAATTAAACTGTTTATTAGCAACTCTGCTCTAGTGGCTTTCTAAAGAGAGGAAAGAAAAATGCTTAAAATATATACAAAGACTAGATATAAAGACATAGATTAGATATTAAACTTCTGGTGTTAAACTAATTTTTGCTAGTTTAGGCTAGGTGTAATACAGACAGTGATTTATCTCTTAAACAAGACAGAAAAAGGTAAAAGATCAATTTAGCAGAAGTAATTTCATGGAGAGAAAATCAAACTTCATCCCTGACAAATAAATGTAGTATTTGAATTTCACTATTCCCAATATTTGAACTAAAAGCATGTAGTTCAAGACTAAGTTGAACTTCTTACTTTGAAAGAAAAACCGAGCTTATTCTTGGTAAATTAACAGAATATTTAACATACAAGAAAATCTAATACCATACTGAGCAACCAAAATATAGAAGTCTGAAAGTTTATATAGCAAAATAATTAAAGATTTTGTTATTTTCAAATCTGACATAAAACCCAACTTTGTAAAATCTAACATTATAAAATAAAAAATTATCTTTAGAAAAATAAGACCAACCTTAAACTTTCCCTATTTCTAACAATCATCCTAAGATAAATTCTTTAAAAAAAAAAGAGAAAAATTTAAATCTCTTGAAAAATCAAACACTTTTACTGTTCTGCAATACAGATTATTTAAGTTCAACAAGCATTTGCTGTGTGCCTCTTCTGTGTCAGGCAAAGTGTTAGGTACTTAAAAACAAAAGCTGAAGGGAATTTATATATAAACTGCTACTCATAACTTTATTTTTTGTTTCTTATTTTGATTGCTATGTATGGTATTTATAACATAAAGCATTCCGCTTAAAAAATGAAATTAATTTTCTACAGCCATTATGAATCTCAGCACCAAAATTACAACCCGTTTTTATTTTCAACTTTTTTTATGGAAATTTCTAAGCATACATAAGACTTCATATACTCAATATCAGTAGCTCAGCTTAAAAAATTAACATTCTGCCACTCTTGTTTTACCTATAATCTCCTCAGCCTCTCTTCCCCCATATTTTTGCTATTTTAATAACTTCCTAGTTATTCATAATTCTACCTGTAAGTACTACAGTATGCACCCCTAATAAGAGGTCCTTTTTTGATATGTTATTCCCAATCTAATGCTCAGTTCATATTCAATTTTATCCTACTGTCTCAACAGTATCTTTCTCTCCAGTTGGTTAGTTTGAATCAGGATCCAAAAAAAGTCCACATATTTGCAGATTAATTTTAATAACTTCAAAGGCCCTGACTGCTACTGTCGACTAATTTCTCCTCTGGCTTCATCTTACCCTATGTTTATTTTCCATTTGTCTTGATTTCTATACCTATTCATACAGGTAACCTTGACTTATATGCGTTATTTTAAATTGTTCATTCGGAAGAAAAGAAAAAATAAAATACCCAAAATCATTTGTGAGTATCTGTGAATATCGAGCATCTATATGAGAACTGTACACTTAAATTACATTCATTTATACATGAAACAGACTCGAAATGTTCTAACTTCAATTAAGTTTGGAAATGGCTCTTAAATACTGTATTTAACACCATTTATGAACTTGACCTTGACCATGCTCTGTTTGGTAAAACTTGGAGACATGGTACTAGATTATATATTATCTTTCCACATAAGAAAGTATAATGTTTAGATAATGGAAAGATTTATTTAATTCATGTGCCTTTTTGCTTTTCAAAGGAAAATCTGCATATATGAAAATGGATGAATGACAAGGAATGAAAAGCTGGCTCTTCCTCTCAACTTCCAGAAACCAAAATCACTCAATTCCCTACCTAGTACTTGAACAAGGTTAAAATTGGTAACAAATATTTATACGTTCATAGAAACTTTAAGAGAGCACTTTCTGTGAATTAGGATACCTTTTTTAGTACCAAAACAAACTGTCCTAACTAAATCTACTGATGTTTCAAATAAGCAGAGACTGCTGTGCTCATAAATTCGTAAAAAGTCTCAGTATAATTTTCATTAAAATGAAAACATATGGTTTCCTAAGATATATTTTAATAATTTCTCTCGAAAGGTCTACATTTCTAAACCATTTATAGTTACTCTTGCAATTATATATGCAAATTAGACTGAATTATTCTCTAAAAATTCTAAAGAAGTATTTGCTAAGTTTTTCTACCTGCATTTAAACAAGTATGATGTTGAAATAGTGTAAAAACAAACAAACAAAAGAATATTGCCGAGTCACCTATATGTTTATTATTTAAGCTAACCAAAAGTAGCATGCAATGGTTTTATTTATAAAGTGCTCCCTCTCTCCAAGGAGCACCTTCGGGAACAGAATGCTGTAAAAATACTAATACTGCACTAGATTGTTTATTCTTAGTGTTTTAGTCATCAATCTGGAATTCTGTTAATCAGAACAACATAAATGACAGAGAGAGAACATATGAGTAAGAACTACTGGCTTCGTTTTCCTTTTTCTTTTTCAGCCTCTCATGCCTTATCTGGTTGATTTTCGCTTCTTTTCTTGTTATTTTCTAGCCCATGAAAACTGTCTCTTCACAATCATCAATGAATGACCCTTAACTTTTTTCCCACCAGATACTTAATCACGTTTTTTGTCAATATTTTTGAGCAATTAATGAAAATGTCTGAATTAAATCAACTTCTCATGTTACTCTCACAAGAGGAATTTTTATTTATTTCAGAAAAACTGCAAATTTGAAACTTTTTATTTCTACAATGTTAATAATCTCAAAGGCATTCTTTGAAATAACTACATCTAAGTGAAACCATACAGAAAAAAATTAATAGACTATTTTCACCTCATGCCAACATCTCTGGAAAATGAATGGTCACGTTTAACAAAACAGAAAAAACTTGAAGGGGTTAAAACTTTTCTAAAGTATCATTAGAAAAGAGTATTTTTGAGAACTTGTAAGAAATCAGATACTTAAAAAACAGATTACAAAGTCCTGAATAAAACTTAACCATTTGAGTATTTTTAAAATACAGTATAAACATAAAGATTAAAATTTCAAATTATATGTTGATACCATGCAGAAAATTCCAGATAGAAAACTTTTCGAAATGTTTTTTTTAGGTAGGTGTTTAGATTTCTAAAATAGATTGGAAGTTATTTTAGGGTATATACATTTTTATAACTACAGGACTACATGTTGTAAAAATTATATTTTACCCTTAACATTTTTTAATACTTACCATTTCTTCTCAATTGAGTAGGTCCAAAAATTTACGCTTCAGCTGAGGACATATAGTCTCAATTATGATTAAAATGGGCCTAGTACAGTTTTAGGACCTTCAGAGCACTTAGTTCCTCTGATTCCAGTGGTATAAAAAGGTCAGACAATTAAGATACTGACATGCCTCCTCTTATTGAACATATGCCCATTGTAGTGTATTCTTACATTTTCTTTTTCATAAGCAGCACCTAAAACGCAGATTTCTGGACCCATCATGAAGATTTATATTATGCTGGTCTTGGGTGAGGACCCTGGAAGCTGCTGCCGATGGTGGTTCACATGGTATGTATTAAGAAATATTGCCTACAGAATTTTTCAAAGTGTGAACCTTAGACTAGACCAACAGCATTTGAATCATTTGTGAGCTTATTAGAAATGCAAATTAATAAGCTCTACCTAGATCTACTGAATCAGAAATTGTTGGGATGGGTCTAGGAAACCATGTTTTAACAAAATAGGTGATTCATCCACCACCATATTACAGCTTTTAACAATTTTTCCTTGACTTTTGATGCTCTGTGTACAAACTGGTTATGTGCTAAGCAGTATGAGTACGCAAGAGATCGCAGGTTAGGGATGTTCATTTGTATTCAAGATTTCTTAATTAAATATGTTTACTACAGATTTTGGGCATATAACTTTTATCAAGTTAGAAGAATTCCCTTTTGTTCCTAGTTTTCTGATAGTTCATACATAGATGCTAATTTAAATTTTTTTTTTTTATTCTAATGAACTATCATTTGGCAATGTATGACATGTTCCCATGAAGTTTAAATGAAAAACTATACAAGATAAAAAGAACAGAGTCATTCATTAAAAGCATATTTTAGTTTTGAAGAAAACTGAGTACTGGGTCATTCTCTTTATTTGCTAGGTTAGCAATTATGAAATTACTATTAATTCATTTAAGAATCATTATCCTAAACATTTCAAAATACAGGTCTAACACCCCTTATTAGAAAATCTGGAATTCCAAAAGCTCTAAAAACTTAAATTTTTTTTTCACAATTCATTTGAGAGCAATCTAACATGAATATGAGGCTATTTGTAGCCCTTATTTATCCTGTTTAGTGCAAATACTTGAATTCATGTGTTTGATTATAACAGTTCCCCTGGACTCTACCGAAATATAAAATAGGTGGCATATGTACTATATGACTTCTCAAAGATCTGAAAAGTTTGAATATTGAAATACAACTACCCCTAAGTATTTTTGATAATGGAATGTGGATGTGATAATTCTAAAATCATTAAAACTATTCTCTTCCATTGCATGTGTTGCCTTTTTCCTATGCTGATTCTTTTACTGTGCAAAACCTTTTTAGTTCGACGCAGTCCCATCTGTCTATTATTGCTTTTGCTGCTTGTGCTTTTGGTGTCATATTCAAGAAATCACTGCCTATGTCATGAAGCTTTTCCTCTAAGAATTCTTCTAGAAGTTTTATAGATTCAGGTCTGATTTTCAAATCTTTAAACCACATATCTGATAAAGAGTTAATATCCATAATATATAAGGAACTCCTACAATTCAAGAGCAAAAAAACCCCAAATAACCAGATTAAAAAATATGGACCTATGCCTTGAATAGACATTTCTCCAAAGAAAGCATACAAATGATCAAAAGGTATATGAAAAGATGTTCAATCAACATCAGCAATCACTGTGGAAATACAAATCAAAACCATGAAATATTACCTCACACCTTTTAGGATGGCTATTATCAAAAGAACAAAAGATAACAAGTGTTAGCAAGAATGTGGAGAAACTGGAACCCTTGTACACTGTTGGTGAGAATGTAAAATGATACAGCCACTATGAAAAACAGTATGAAGATTCCTCGAAAAATTAAAAATAGAACAATATAATCCAGAAATCTCACATCTGGGTATATATCCAAAGGAACCAAAATCAGTATCTTGAAGGGATATCTGCATTCCCATGTTCACTGCAGTACAATTCACAAGACAAGATATATAAACAACTTAAATGTCCATCAATGAATGAATGAATAAATGAAGAAAATGTGCTATGTGTATACATAGAATGGAATATTATTCAATCTTAAAAAAAAAGAAAGAAATCCTGCCATGTGTGATAACATGAATAAACCTGGGGGATATTATGCTAAGTAAAATAAGTCAGTTATGGAAGGATGAACACTATACAATTCTATTTATATGAAGTATCTAAACTAGTCACACTCATAGAAACAGAGTAGAATGGAGGTTGCTGAAGAAAGGAAGAAATGAGGAGTTACTGTTCAACAGGAATAAAGTTTGTTATACAAAATGAATAAACTCCAGAGATATGCTGTACAATAATGCATCTATATTTAACGATACTGTATTGTGAAGTTAAAAATTTGTTAAGAGGGTAGATCTCAAGCTAAGTGTTCTTATCATAATTTGAAAAAAGTTAAAAAGATTTCTAATTCTTTCATCGCTCATTTACTATCAAAAGCAATTCTTATACTCCTTTATCTCTATTTGTGCTTTTATATTCTAAACACTTATTTTAATACATAAAAATATTACTTTCACATTAGAATCATTCTGATAAAGAACATCTTTTAACAAATACTTGAAAAACATCACAAACAAGCTTGAAAAAAATATTAAACAAAATGTTAAATAGTGATTTAACTGTATTAGACAATGTAATATAACATTTATAACATTTATACTGTACCTCATTCTTTAAGAGATTTCAATTGGAAGCCTCTTAGTAATAGCATATTAATTTAAATACAAATTTAGATAACTTCCATACTGAGAATATTAAAATATACAGGTATATATATGTGCCATATACAATTACATTCTTCTGTCATTCTAGATGTCTTTATCTCGAAGGCTTCAAAATAAAGCAATAAACCATAAAAAGTGGGAGCACTTACTTAGGAGTAGAAGGACCCCTTGGCCATGTTCCGTCTTCATTTTTCTGTTCTATCACTAACACCTGTAAATATGACACAATAAAAGAGTGTTTTTCTTAACCTTGACATTAAAATAGTTTTAGAAGATTAGCTGAATTCACTAAGAAAATAAAGTAACTTTGTGATTACTTAAAAGACACAGCAGACAAGGTGAAGAAGTATTTGCATTTTGATTCCAAAGCTAAGAAAGAGAAAAATATAAGAAGTCAAATATAAGAAGTAAGCAATTAAGTCAGAAGGAAAGAAGGTAAACTATGAAGAACATAGTTAGTTATATGACTTTAAGTATAAGGAGGTTTAAACCAAGTAGGTAGAATACAAATTCCTTAATTTAAGAAGTATGCTTTCTATTTCTTTTCTATTTGTCACTTGTACCTTAGTTCTGAGCAAAAAAACAGATGCTCATTAAATGGCTATAGTTGTGATTAAACATACTGATGTATGATCTTAGCTAACTATTATTACGTAAGCAGTAAGGAATAGTGACACAGATAATTCCAAATTATAGATTATATATAATTTATTTGGGGCCTTGAAATTTATGTTTATTTTATTAACATGTAAATAGAATCTTTTAATACATAAATGATAGTATCATATTTGTGAGAATCAGACTGAAGGTCTCTATGGCAGCATGGTTAGGGTAGACAAAAATCACCTCTAATAAATGAAAAGTACTGGCTAATGCAGAGCTATACTTTATTCTAAAATATCCCAGAATCCTTCCTTATATATTCCAGTATAGCAAAGTCTTTCTTCTAGTTTTTGCTATGGGTGAGTCTGTGCAAAGAAGAAAAACTAACCAAAAACAATTAAATTAGCAAAAAAAGTGATATTCTCAATTAGAAGTTACATAATATCTAAATTT
>NW_006443138.1:1844004-1848517 GCF_000325575.1 Pteropus alecto | reverse complement strand
TATAAAACAGAAAATAGGCCATGAAGTAAAATTCAAGGTATTGAAAATTTAATACATTCTACCTATTCAGTTTCATTAACTTTTTCTTAAAGTTGCAAATTTGTAACCTATTCTACATACTGTTGGTAATATATTTTTGTGGACTGCATGTTTCAGGCCGTTTATAAACTGGCATTTGGATCCTAACCACGTAAAATGTAAGCTTGTTTCATATTGTTTTAACAAACAATAAAACATTGGTTAAAAAAAAATCATGGAACCATGTTGCTAAAAAAGTATGCTAATTAAAATACTAAGTATTAAAAATTAGTATTTCTTACATTTAAAAAACACATGAACATATGAAGTATACATATCATATAAAGAATAAGTACACTGTGTACCTAGCATGCTGATCCCTCCCTGATTATATTCCTCTCCCTGTCTGCCACAATCATTATCCTCGATTTTTTGATAGCATTCTGATAGTCATATATTTATATATTTTTACAGATTTATACAATTAAATTTAGTGAGTAATTTTGAATTACTGAAGCAAGTAACTATACAGATATCAAATATAAAATATACATAAGTACATATAAACTTTATAGTCATTTAGAGCAGCGGTCCCCAACCTTTTTGGTACCAGGGACCTGTTGCCTGATGATGTGAGGTGGAGCTGAGGCAGTGATGCTAGCACTGGGGAGCGGCTGCAAATACAGATGAAGCTTCGCTAGCTTGCCCACTGCTCACCTCCTGCTGTGTGGCCCAGTTCCTAACAGGCCACTGACTGGTACTTGTCTGCAGGCCCAGGGGTTGGGGATTCCTGATTTAGAGGACTTAAATCGGTTAAAAAACAAAATAATTTAGCTACAGAAAATTTCAAAGTTATGCATTTAATATCATTGTTTATGGTTTGTTTTTTAAAGGAAGGTCCCAAAACTGAAGTAAGAATCAAGTAAATATTAAAAGCTTAACCGTAATATCTAAATTCCTAAAGTATTTGTACATAAAATTCCATGTTTTCACAATACAAGTATTAATGTGGAAGGACATCAGAATGTTAAAATTTAATCCTTTATTCAAAGGTGTAATTTTTTAAATAAAATTTTGCTCATGGTTAAAACTTTAACTCAGGATGAAAATATTCTTAGAAAAGTTTCAGCATTTAATTGAAAACACACACACGTACACGAAAGGGAGAGAGATAAAGACCATTCATTTTGGGAGGCAAACTCTTCAATTTGTATATTTGTTTCACTTCCTAATAAGGATACTTTAAATTTTAGTACAAAAAAAGAAAAATTAAGTCGAGAATAGTGTTTAGTTTGTCATTAGTCAGAAAATAACTGTTACAAATATTTTAATACATATTTTTGGAAACACTGCTATTTCAAACGATCAAATATCCTCAAGTATATTTAATCTTATTCTACGTAAAATAATTTATTCTGTCATCTGTAATATGGTAAAAGCTTTCCTATCATCAAATTATTTAAATTCTCTAAGCCTCAGTTTTCTAACATCCTCTACATGTTGTAGAGGATAATAGCCATTACATAGGATCAACCACTGAAAAGAGTTAAATAATACTATATATTTCAAGCTGTACTCCTGGAGTTATCTCAAGGCCTGCTGAAAGAGAGGTGTTTGTCTACTGAAAGAGGGAGTTGGCTGGCTAGGGAGGGGAGTATTAAGATGAGGCAGTAGAGTTCCAAGTTTCTCACTCTAGCTTCAATCCTGTAACTCTCTTTTTAATACATATTTGATTTTGTAAGATTTCATCTAAGAATATAATGGCTAAATAACTCTGAAAAATCACTGTTTTTACAGCCTCTACAACACTTGACATCAAGTAGGCACTTACTAAAAATTAATTTCCCACTGTTCCTTTGAATTTTTTTAAAAACTTGTATCATATTATTGATGTCAATAGTGATTTTAAATAAAATAGAACAAAACCAAAACTTCCATATATCTGAGCACCACGCTCTGTGTTAGGTACCAAAAGTAAAAACAAAAATAAATAAGACGGAAAGCCCAACAAAACAAAGGCCTCACAGCTTTGCTGGGGAGGTTAACATATAAATAACTGAAGAATATAATAAATGATACGAAAAACATATATAAATCATTATGGAAGGTAAGGGAGTAACTTTTTCTCCACAGTAGAAAAATCCTATAACTCGAATAGATATTGAGAAAAATAGATCAGAAAAGACTGAAGAGATGATGTGATATCTAAATTGGAATCTGAAGAATGAATAATCTGATCTGATTAGATTACATGAAAGGATGAAATGGTTAATTTGAATGTTTTAATGTTTAAAAGGACTTTTCGCTGGATGGATGCAGGGACTGGGAAGAAGGGTACAAAAGACTGAAGAAACAGTATACAGGAAAGCACAGGAGTATGGATAGGAGAATATGTTTAGTGCACTATAGGCAGTTCAGTTTGGTTTTGTTAAGAGTGCAAATCACAAGGCAAGGATAATCTAAAGATGATGGAAGACTGGCAAAAGGTCAAACCATGACTTGTGTGCTGATAAGGTGCTGGACTTTATTAATTATTAAGAAACCAGGAAATGTTCATAAAAGGAAATCATAAGATTTGCAATTTAGAAAGAGTATTTTGGCAGAAATATGGAAGATTAAGAATGGACAAATAAAAAACTGGACAGAGGGATTTGGAGCCCACTGTAAAAGATAAGAGCTGGGAATGGCATAAAGATAGTAATTCAAGAAATATTTAGAAGGCAGAATTAGTAGGACTTGTTGACTGTGTCTAAACATTTTCATTTCTCAATACATTCATTTTTTTGGATTATACCATAAGAAAGACTAAACTGGGGGTTGATACCTTTCAGTAGGAGCTAGAAAACTACAGTTCACTTAGCTCAATGACTGCTTTAGTAAATAAAGTTTGTTGGAACATAGCCATTTCCATTTGTTTACATATTCTTTATGGCTACTTTCATGCTACCACAATGGCAGAGTTGTAGTTGTAACAGAGACCAAATGACTGGCTAAGCAAAAAACATTTACTATTTGATCCTTTACAGAAAATTTGCTGACCCATCTTAGTAGCTATTTTTTTGATAGAAAATAATTTCTTTTTAAGAAGTAGGTTATTCTCAAGCTCAAGGAAGTTAAAGCTAATGACCAGTAGGAATAGGGAAGAGATGACTTAGAAAGAGGAAGCCAGAGCCAGTAAAATCCATTATAGATTGTCGGGGTATTCAAAAAGTTTGTGACTCCAGAAAGGTCTGTGTATGGCACACTTAAAATAAACAGTAGTACTAAACAATACCTGTCCTTGGTATAAACCAGCATCCTGAATGGTGCTGTCTGGTTTATTCAGGGGTTCAAATGTATTACTCATGTATTTGTTCCACAATCTGGTCTCCTTTTCATCTGGAATATTGAAGATTTTTCTTATTTCTTTTTCAATTGTATCTAGATTTAAGGAGAAAAGATACATAAAATAATAAATATTTAAAAATATGACACATAGAGCTAAATGCTCACGAGCATAAAAATCCTAAATTTAAAATACTGATACATATTATAAAATCAACATATTTTCTGATGATATGTAGGAGTCAGAAATTAAAGTATGATTCAGAGATGCTACAAATGAATGCTACAAATGAAATATATTATGTTATAACATAACCCATTTAAGGACAATTTATATTAAGTTGAATATAATTTACAGTTTAAATAGCTAACTAAAAATTAAAGAGAACATATGAACACAAATAAAAGTGCCTTCTTTGAAGGGATGTTGGCATTGGTCAAAATTTCTTGTGTTCAAGGTAACACCATATATTTTCCTTATTTCTAAATCAATTATCTGAGTAGAAGATATCTTTTTTTTTTTAAACTGGAGCAGCTTAATCTGCTATAAAATAAGACACAGGAGTATCTACATATTTGAGAGTACAAACATAATTAAGCTTCAGTATCATAGTGAAATGATTCTTTAAACTTTGTAAACATTAGAAAGAAATATTAGAAAATACTATTAAATCCATTAAATTTTGAATTCTGGTCAATAACTTGCTTAACTTAGACTCAAAAAAACTGTAAAATATTATGACATATAAAGAAATATAAAATACTTCTAAATTTTTCAATACTTGGTTTAAGAAAAAACATTATTTACAAAATACTAAACTAATAACATATGTTCTCTGAAGAAATATAAACTATGCATATCTTACATAATCAAATTTTGTCCAATAATATTGTTTAGGTTCTACTTAGTAGCTTATGTTCCTTAATATTTAATAGTCTTTTAGTCAATGATATTTTAAGGCATTAAAACATTAGTAAATCTTAAACCGTATCTCAAAACTTAAAGCAAATTAGCCAGAATATTTCGTAATTACATAAAATAAATAATCTGATAGTACTGTTTTCTATTTCGGAGGGGTTAATTTCTTTTTGTTCTTTTAACTGAATGTAAATGTATATAAAAATGCGTAAGTCATCAGTATATCATGACAAATTTCCAAAGTGAACACTC
>NW_006443138.1:1843699-1843928 GCF_000325575.1 Pteropus alecto | reverse complement strand
TGCCATTTTAATTTTCTTTAAAAAAATGAATACTTTTTTGATTGAAGAAATAATTATTGTTCATTGTAAAAATGCAGAAAATACAAATTTAATGTTTATAACCACTCTTAACATTTTGATATTTCTTCTTCCAGACATTTTCTATTAATACAGAGATATTTATATACATAATATAAATATACAAACACATATGCAAATTTCCTCTTTACTGAGTTTTGTAATACTCATA
>NW_006443138.1:1824075-1843685 GCF_000325575.1 Pteropus alecto | reverse complement strand
TATAGGCAGAAGAAAGAGTAATGCAAAGGCCCTACGGCTGGAATGCGTTAGGTATGTCTTAGAACAGCATGGTGCACCAATGTGGTTAAAGTGGAAGAAGGTAAAAATGAGATCATAAAAGTACTCATCTAGGGTCATACAGAATTTTGTGACATATGAAAGTATTCTATTTTATCTGAATAAGAAGGGAAGCCACTGAAGAGTTCTCAGCAGAGAAGTGGCATGATCTAAGTGAGATTTTAAAGCTCACTTTTGCTGCTAGTGAAGAAAAACTGCAGGATGTCAAAGGTGGGAGACTAGGCTACTGCAGTAATTCGAACCAAGGTGGTAGTGGTGGTAGTAGTGGAAGCAATGTTAAGTGGTAAGACTGAGAACAGATTCTGAAGAAACCACGAAGATGATAAGCTGCTTGATTACAACAGAGTGAGAAATAAAAAGATAATCAGAATGATATAAAGGTTTTTGGCTTGAGCAATGGAAGAATTTAAATGGTGATTACTCAGATGGAGAATGACCGTAGCAGGTTTTGTGGGAAGGGAGAATTTAGTTTCTTACATGTTATATAGCTCAAGATTCTTATCAGACACAAGTGAAGATATGGAATGGTTGAAATTGGAATTAAGGGAGAGTTCTGGATAGGTAATATAAATTTAAAAGACATCAATATGCAGAAAGAATTTAAAGCCAGGGGACTAGAGGAAAATCACCAAGGAAAAGAGAGAAGATCCAAGGACTAAGCATGGATATTTTAAGATCAGGAATACAGAGAAGCTCTTACATGGAACTCAGAGAAGATGCAGCTAGTGAGAACTTGTGCCCTGGAAGCCACGTGAAGAGAAAAGTGTTTCTAGACAGAAAAGTGAATAAGTTAATTTTCCTGGCAGATTAAGAAAATGGAAGACTGAAATTACCACTGGATTTATGCATGTAGAGGTAGCTACACACCATGACAAAAGCAGTGCCAAGAGAGTGGTAGGCTTGAATGTCTGATGCAGTAGGCACAAGAGAGAATGGCAGCAGAGGAAGCTAGAAAGCAGAATGCTCAAATTTAATTTGGCAAGTGCAGTTATAGATAATGATAGTGTATGAGAATTGGAGGTTGGGCGTAGATCAAGATCACCGGAGTTAAGAATATCAAGATATTGAGAGCATGTGTATGTATTTTTCCATATATAAATGTGACTCTTATAGGCAGTTAATAAGAAGCAATAAAGCCAAATTTTATCTTCTTATTGGAACATGTTCAATACCCAAATATATCAATTTGGGAAGAAAAATATTCACGGGTAGTATTTTGGCTCTGGATGTGGTAAATTATTTAGATCCTGCCATATGGTACTCTTATTTTCATTATAAATCAATGCAGGTAGTATTAGCTGAAAAAGAAATATTTTATTAATTTGGTAAAAACAAAACAAGTACTTCTATTTCTTAATTTTATTTATAAAATTTAGCTATATTTCATGTACATAGCTATTTTGATCATTTTTAATCAAGACTTTTTAAAAGATCACAAGGGAAAAATATACATCCCATTATTTCTTTTATTTTAATCCAAATTCTTTCTTGTTTTCAAAATTCACTTCCTTTAGAAAAACAAAATCAGCCCAATTGACACTGCAGATTATGTAAGGCAGCAATTAAGATATTAGACTCTGTCTGCACAATAGAATATATAGATGTCAAATTATAATGTATATCTGAAAATTATGTAATTGTATTAACTAATGGTACTCCAATAAACTTAATTAAAAAAAAAGATATTAGACTCTGGTATAAGATGGAGTTAAAATACTGGTTCTATCACTTGGTAGCAGGGTAAACCTAGGTTAAGTTATATAACCTTTGTAAATCTCAGCTTTCTCACCTATAAGATGAAGATACAGTGTTGTTGATGTTTAAATAAACCATTTCTGTAAAGTGCTTAAAATATAGTAAGTATTCAATAACTGCTAACTACTGTAACTATAACTAGGAAGTATCTAAAATTCCTGACATTTTAATTTTTGCAAATCTTTTTGCTTAGAAAGCTCTAATATAAACTTTCAAACCTTTCAAACTAAGACTAAGGGAGAAACTGTGACCTACTATGCACATGTACATACTGGTCTTTTCTATTATAGTATTTTCTATTCCATTTTCTTTACTCTCAAAACTGTTCAATAACAAAGTATTGACAACACACTTTGAAACACATTGCTTTAATAAAATAAAAATTTTTAGCTATACAAAAATTCAGTTCATACACATTTTTAAGGCATATATCCAATGCATGTAGCATTTTAAAGTATTAGTAAATTTAAACTATCTTGATTAAAATCTATGTGAATCACAAAGTTTCTGAAGCAGAGATTCTTTATAAATTACCTATCTCCTTGATAAATTTTTACTTAGTACTTAATGTGAGAACTCCATAATGCTTCTTTTGAATTCAGAAATTAAACCAATTGCTGATCTTCATCTAAGTCTTAAACTATTATTTGGTGAACTAATGTTCTAAAATAAGATTACTGATTGTCTCATATTTATATATGATTTTCCTACAGATATGAAGTAAAGAAGAAAATACTAAACTTTAAAAATAACTAGGAAATATCTGTATCAACTATTTTAAGAGGTAGCTTCTCGTTTATATTTCAACTGGCTTAACATATTAAATTAAATAACATTTAATTTTAATAGATGGATAGACTTATAGATTCTTATTGCGCACATTTTACTATCTTGATGAATGTAATTTTCTATACAGAAGTCTCCCCTTATCTGTGGCTTTCCTTTCTAAAGTTTTAGTTACCCACAGTCAAATGTGGTCTGAAATATGAAATGGAAAATTCCAGAAATATAAAATTTATATATTTTAAATTGCAAGTGTTCGGAGTAATGTGTCGAAGTCTTGTGTTGTACACTCTGTACTGCCAGGGATATAGTCTTGCACACCCACGCTGTATATGCTCCCTGCCCAAGAGTCACTTAGTAGCCATCCTGGTTATCAGAACAACTATTGCTGTATTGCAGTGCTTGTGATCAGGTAATCTTTATTTTATTTAATAACAGCCCCAAAAGAGAAGAGCAGTGATGCTGGCAATTTGGATATGCAAAAGAGAAGTATTTAAGTGAATATAGTATAATAAAATATGTTGAGAGAAAGACCACATTCACATAACTTTTATTACAGCATATTGTTACAACTGTTCTATTTTATTATTAGTTATTATTAATCTCATACTAATTTATAAATTAAATTTTATAAATTTTTCATAGATATGCATATCTAGGAAAAAACAGTATAGTAAATATAGGGTTCGGTACTATCCACTGTTTCATGGAATCTACTGGGGGTCTTGGAACATATGACTCCCTGATAAGGGGGACACTACTGTATTATACTGAAAACTTTCAGATTTTAATACGTAGAAATGTTTTATTTCATGAATATGTTCTATAAATCTAGAAGTTCAAAAGTAACTTATTCATAATAATATAACGATATTTATATTTGGAATTTCTAATATTTTAAGTATTCATTTTAGAAAGATTATAGGTTTAGGTTTACTAAAATTGCATTTCAAACTTATAAATGCTCTAGTTAAATGAAGAGGGTGAAAATAAAAAAATTTACGTATTTTATGTGGCAAAAAAATTAGGATTAATCAAGCACTGGGTACTCAAGAATGGTACTATTTCAAGAAAAATATAGGTTAATAGTACTTCCTGCTGTGAAATGAGTAAGCGGTGAAAGTCAAATGACGTATGAAATCCAGAAATATTTTTATTTTTAACCAAAGCGTACTTAATGATTGGTTCCAACAAGGAAAGCTATAAGGTGTTATAATTCACAAATGTGCTAACCTCTCTTCCTTGCTGAGTTCTATGTTAAGTGTCATGTCCTTCTCCACTGTCCATTTTTCCAACAAGATCGAATTATTACTATTACTCTTGTTTTCCAATAACTTTTACAAAGTTCCAATTACTTAAAAAATAACTTTTATAATTTTTATTTCAAGCTGTGTTTACCAAAAACTACTGTAATTCTGTTATTAAATTCCTTATTTAAAAAACATTTTATTCAATACATTCTGGATCTTAAATTAAAATGTGGCTTTTAAGTAGAATGAAAAAATTTACATATATTTTAATGCACATTTATATGTGCAGATATATGAATATATAGAGATATGTAGATGTATAAATATATAGAGGGAATTAGGTACACTTACATATGAGACTACAATCCCTAATTTACTCATTATAAAAAAATCATTGTGTCATAATAATGCTAAACCTGCTGGCTTATTTACATAGCTAATTAAACTGTATTTAGAATCCAAAGAATGAGCTGAGAGGAAAAAATAAATAAACAATTGTCACTTTCCATGCTAAGAAAGGAAAACATTATCATTATGACTATATTACATTGCCTGACAAAGTTTTATTTAAGCAAGGTTTTATTTAAAGTTCTACTTTGTTAGAAACAAAATATACATTTTTAAATGCTAAAAACAATAACTATTTGATTTTTTTTAAAACAGGTAAAATGGTACAAATGTTAAATTCATCTAATAATGTAAAGTAGAAATGATAAATAATTCAACTCTAAGATATACGGTATCAAGCTTGGAAATCTACAATGTTTAAGTATAAATCCTTAAAATGGTTATCATCCTAGGAGCATATAACAAATAAATTATAATTAAATTTCTAATAGCAATGGTTTAACAAAGAGAAGATCTTCCATTACCTATTGTGTCGGCTTTGCTAAATCTTCGAGTTACAACATTGTTCATGTTTCCATTTTCACAGAGCTTCAATTCTGTGAGATATACTTCTACTTTGCAGTGCTTTACAAACATACCCTGTTCAACCACCTAAAAAACAAAATAAAACAAATCAGTGTCAGCAGTAGCTCAATATATTTCACTGTTTCTAACAGAATAAATTTATCTACAGAGGCTTTAGAAAAAATGCAGATCTCCAATGAAAAACAACTACTATTAAATTCATCATCATAGAATAAAGGTATTGGATACCTGAAAAAATCAAGAAACATTTTTGGAAAATTTATTATTTAACTGAATATGAATAACAATATTAAACACTAACAGACAGTTTAGAAAGGTATTCTACTGATTTGCAAAGACACCTAGGTATATAATGAATAACTTCAATGTTTATGAGAAAGTTTACTCAAAATATAAATACAACTCTGATCAAAGATACAGACATACTTAAAGATTTTAGTACTTGTTCTCAAGCAAAAAGCCTTTAAAAATTGGTATAATTTCAGTTAGCAATAGCTATCACATCACTACGTATGTTAAAATAAATATTTTAAAATAATTCCAAATTACTGCTGCCAAAGTATTCAGCTATGCCCTGTAACTGATATGTTAGTTTTCTACCCTAAGATGACTTTGTTTGACCTTTAAATGAACTTAGTAATTCTATGCAATAAATGAAAAAAAAAAAAAAAATCCTGCTACACATGCAAGCAATAAAGCAGAAAAAGAGAAAATATGTATATATTAGAGTCACCTTTTTAATAAGTGTTATTCCCTTTTGATCTTCTAAAGGGTAACTCTAGGATTTCAGTCATGAATACTGTTGCTGAAAATAGTAATCAGCCTGATATGTGATACATTAGACAAATATGGCAAAAGGGAGGCTCCAAATGGCTGTTGTATTCACAAGCTTCGCATTAATTTAGTAAGAGACTTAAATATTTCTTTCACTTGCAAGGAAATTGTTTTAGCTCAAAAAATTCAAATGTTTATCTAGCATTTAATGTCGAACGTAATACTAATTTTTATGAAACTCTGTCATATATATTTTCCTATTGCTGTTTCAGGTAACAAATAGCCTGCATCTCCTTCCATTAATCAATTCATTTTCCAACTAATATATAAACTGTCTCTTAACAAATGAAGTTCATTTTATCTTACATTTATTTACTTTGAGATTAAGAATGTAGCAAAAGATACCATAACACTGAATTTCATCACACTGCTTGTAGCTGTATTTAAGTAGAAAAACTAGGAATCAAATATTCCTGTTAATCATAAATTTCAGCTCTTGGATTCAATATCTGAGTAAGAATCCTAAAATAATATATTAAGATAGCTACTAATCACTGATAAGTTGCTAAAACTGAAGGTACCTACAGGCCTCATTTTTATGGGAAAAAAATGAAATAACCAACAATAGATCAGGTAATGGGATAAAGAAACAGCATAAAATAACAAAAAATATGAAAATCCCTCATTATGATTATATTGAGGTATATATTTTCTAAATTAGCATAGCTTTTTTTTAAAATGCAATTTTCATAACACTAATAGATATTTTCCTAGAAAGAACCTGGTGATTTAACTGTCAGGAAGTCATTGTAAACAATAAAAATAAAGCATCAAGATTATATCGAAGTCCACATTTTACTGGGATTCAGAATTTTTCTTACTTTTTCTTCTCCCCAATAGTATCTTACATTGCTAAAACCTTCTCATCATTACTTAGAATATTACTAATATATTTGTATTTTACTACTTCCAAAAGTAGTGTATTAAACTGTTCTTTTAAAGAAAATGTTTGCCCACCAATTACTTTTATTTGAAAAGAACTATATTATATAAATGATTAAAGCTTGAATATAATAGCACCATAGCAGAGAAAAATAATTATCACATTTATATGTTAGTGTTATGGTTATGTAAATTATGTTTATATGACATCTTTTAGATTTGTTTATATAAACTCCTACATTCACTAAAAATGTTTGTATTGAAAATAATCATTTAAAATGATAGGTATGAAGACTGTAACAAGAAACGGGCTTATTAAAGACAGGTTACAAAGTATATTTACCTAATTATTATAACTATTAAAATATACATTTGAAATAAGATGATGAATATTCAGAAATAACAGTTAAGTTTCAGAATTAGAGATGAATGTTTTTTGTAAGTGAATTATATGTTATGTTATTATAAATAAGGAGCAAACCCAAGATGAAATCTGGCTCCCTGTTAAAAATTTAAGACTTATGACTATACAAAAATAATTCCATTAATTCAAGGCTACATTAAAGGTAAAGTTTCTTTACTAAGTTAGTGATGGAAACTCAAGTTTATGCTGAATTAAAATAAATATAATTTCTACTTATTCATTTTGCTATAAATATTAGAAAGCATTTTGTACTAAACCATGTAATATATTTAATAAACCTAATGTAGTCTATCTACTCTTTACATCAGCAGATGAAAGTTTCACAGAAACTTTACTTCATTCCAAGTGCCTACTTCTCACCCTTTGGAAACAGAAAATAATTTTTAAAGAAATTTGGTACTCCACAACAATTTGATAATACCAGGCCTAATGGACACTTAATATTTTTGAGGAGTTAGCTACATTCATTTTTACAGCACTTACTGAGCACCTGTGTGCTAGGAACAACAGGTAAATTAGACCTAGTCCCTGGACTCAAGGTGATAACACCTAGCAGTAAAGACAGACAAGTAGAGAAGTATAACACAACTATGAAATCATAGGTGTTAATGCATAACAAACAAATCTGACATGTGATATTCCATCCATAAATACTGCAGAATATATTTATTCAAAAATAAGGACTCAAACATAACCATGATATCATTATCATACCTAAAATAATTAAAATGAACCCCTTCATATCAAATATCTGGTCAATGTTCAAACTGTCTCTGCTGTCTCATTTTTAATACAGTGTTTGAATCAGGACTTTCAAATAAAACCTGTACATTACAATTGACTGATAAAGTCTCTCAAGTGTATTTTAATTGAAAAGTTAACCATCTACCTTTTTTATTCTTGCAAGTTTTAAGACTAGTTTATAGATGGTGAGATACAAGATGTAAATAATATCTAGTTGCATCTCTTTTTGTGATGTTGGCAGGCATATATTACCCAGTGCCTAGATGAGGGGTGGGCAAACTATGACCCACAGTCTAAATCTCACTTGCCATCTATTTTTGTAAATGACATTTTACTGGGACACCGTCATACCCATTCATTTATAGATTGTCTATGGCTACTTTTGCACTCAAAATGGCACAGATGAGTAGTTTCCACAGAGACCATTTTGGCTCACAAAGCTGAAAATACTATCTGGCCCTTTACACAGAAGTTTGGTGACCTCCATGGCCATATATACATTAGATCTTTAATTTTGCTACGTAATGTTTTGTCATTTTCAGTGTAGAAAAGCAATTTTTATTCGTTCATTCCTAAGTACTTTGATATGCTGTAAACATTATTTTAACATTCAACTTTATTTGCTGCTGATATATAATTGGTTTTCATATACTGACCTTATATTTGGCTACTTTCCTAAACTTAATTATTAGTTCTAATTATTCATTAGTACAATTTTTGGATTTATCAGCATATACAATTATGTCTCCTAGAACATTATAATTTTATTTCTTCTTTTTCAACTCTTATTTTTTAGTTCTTTTCCTTGCATTATCATAATGGCTAAAACCTTTAATACAGTTACCCTTACCTTGTCCCTGATCTGAGAAAGGAGAAGAGCTTTCAATATTTTACCAATAAGTGTATTTGCAGTAGGTTTCTATTCCTAGTTTTCTAAGAGTTTAAAAAAAAAAAATCATACATAGATATTGAGTTTTAATCAAATGCTTTTTCTGCATTGATTACTTTTCTCTTTTATTAAGCTGAGACCAAAATTATAATGTGATTTCCAAAGTTAAATCAAAACTGCATTTGAAAAAAAATCCAGCTTGGCTATTTTTTTAAATTGTCCTTTTTACATATTGCTGGATTTAGCTTATTAATATTGTGCTTAGAAATTAAGCATCTGTGTTTATGAGTGAGACCAGCCTGTAATTTTTCTTTTTTTCGGGGTTTTGTGCTATGTTTATGCTAGCCTCACAAAATAAGTTGAGAAGTATTCCTTCTATTTTCTGGAAGAGTTTATATAGAATTAGTATACTCGCTCCTTAAATATTTGGTAGAATATACTGGTGAAGCTTTCTGGACCTGCAGTTTTCTTTGTGGGAGGGTTTCCATTTAATGATTCTATTTCTTTAATAACATAGTGCAACTCAGATTTTCTATTTCTCATTGTTTCTACATTGTTGTATTTTTCTAGAAATTTGTCCACTTCAGCTAAAATTTTAAATTATTACACAAGGCTGATCAAAAACAATCTTTAAGAGTCTTTAGACTCTATGATGCCCCCTTTTAATTTCTAATATAGGTTATTTGTACTCTCATTCTTGATCAGTTTGCCAGGACTCGCCTTTATTTTACTAATCTAATTTCATTGTTTCTATGAGTAAACTTTGTTTAGTGTATGTTTTTGTCTATTTTATGAATGTCTACTGTACAATATTCTTTCTTGATTAGGCTTATTTTCCTTTTCTTCTCTTAACTTCTTGGGACAATAGATTTTTAGACTTTTTTCTTTTCCGATATATACATTTAAGCTATAAAGTTCCTTCTAAGAATGGCTTTAGTCACCCTTTTATGTTGTATTGTTATTCAGTTAAAAATATCAGACAATTTTAGAATACAAAAGAAATTTGTCTTCTGCACTACTAAGCATGTCAATTAGGTCAGGTGGTTAATCATATTGTTCAAATCTGCTCCCAAGCTCATTCATGTGGTTGTTAGCAGACCTCAGTTCCTCTCCAGCTGTTGGCAGAGACTTTAGTTCTTCATCAAGTAAGTCTCTCCATAGGCTGCCTGCATGGCATATTTCTTCACTCAGAGTGAATGATCCAGGAGAGATCAAGAGAGCACTCTCAAATTAGAAGTACCCATAAATTTATAAACTACGCAGAATTGACATACTATCACTTCTGTCGTATTTTACTGGTTACCCAGTCCAAACGTGGTCCAATTTGGAAGATTACATTAGAGTGTGGGTGGCAATCACTGGGGATCATTTTTGAGGCTGCCTACCACAGTCCGCCCTCTGGTCCCCAGTAAGACACATTCCCTCCCCCACAAGATGCAAAATATACTCACGACCCCTGCAAAGGCTCCCACTAGTCTCATCTCATTATAACATTAACTCAAAGTTCAGAAACTTTTCATCTCTATTTGATCCAGGTGTAGTGAGGATTCCCGGATATAGTTCCTTAAGCATCTTGTGTATAGTTCCTTTTGATCTACAGACCTGTGAACTAAGTTTTCTGTCCCACATATGCCAAAATTGTTAATTTAGCAACTTTGTAGCATCAATTCCAAATAAACCCAAACATGGTTTGGTCTACTAGAGGTTTATGCCCTTAAACAAGGGTATGTAATACCCTTTTTAATCATTTTCAAATGGAAAAAATCCCAGATAAATAATTATGTGAGTCAGAGATTCTGGTTCTCTCCCCAATCTTTCTCTCCACTCCCCTCCCCACATGAATACACTATCAAACACTTGTATAAGGTTGGCAGATCTACTTTAAGCAATTGGTATTATTCTACTATGGTAATACCCTCACTTTTATAAATGACTTTGTAGTTCCAAAAGTAAAAAAATTGGTAATTTTTAATGCTTCCAGACTATAATTGTAAAACTTTAAAATAGAAAAGAAAAATATCTGCATTTTCAAGTTTTTAAAAAAATTTGTTGCAAAATATTTCAACTTTTAGTTTCATTATTTTCTAATTGTTTTATCAAAAAGCAGTGCTCCACAGTGGTTAAGAAAGCAGAGTCAGGCTGACATAGTTTGTAAACTGATGTGACTTTCTAAAAAAGGCCCTCAATCTCTACTCCTGTTCTCATTTCTACATCTATAAAATGGAGATAATAATACTTAATTCATAAGGATTTTTTGAGAATTAATTAATTAATTATGTATACAGTAGGAACCTCTTATCCATGGAGGGTATTTCCAGGACCCTCAGTTTATGCCTGAAACCATGAATGGTACCGAATCTGTGTATACTATGTCCCCCCCCTCCACACAAAGTTTATTTATAAATTAGGCCTAGTAAGAGATTAACAACAATAACCAATATAAAATAGAACAATTATAACAATATACTGGAATAAACATTGTATGAAAGTAGTCTCTGTCTCTCTGATAACCAATCTGATGACTGAAACAGCTACTAAATGACTAATGTGGGCAGGTAGCATATACAGCATGGATACGCCAGACAAAGGTATAATTCATATCTCAAACAGGATGGAGCAGGAGAGTGTATGATTTCATCACACTACTTAGAATGACATGCAATTTAAAACTTAAGAATTGTTTATTTCTGGAATTTTTCCATTTAATATTTTTGGATCACGGTTGACCGCAACTAACTGAAACTACATAAAGCAAAACCACAGACAAGGAAGGATTGCTGTTAAGTGTTTATAATAGCAGGTGGCCTATAAGAAAACCCTCTATATGTGTTAACCGTTGTTATTATTATACAGTGTACAGTAACATTTTTACGGTCTTTTTCTCAATGATAATTGATGAGGCTTCACAATTATTAGATTAACAATAAAATGTGAATTTTTTAAGAAAAAAATTTTTATTGTTATTTTTAATATGTACCTTTCGTGCTATTGGTTCCTGACCTTCCATCAATGTGTACCAGCTGACAAGTTTATTCCAGCCCTCAGTTGGCAATAGTATGTAATCCAATTCATCAATAAGATGCTCCTTAAGTGACTGGGCATCACCATCTGCAAAGGAAAAACAAGCTCAATAAAAAAAAAAAAAAGATTGTATATCTCTCAATACTTTCGTTGTGTAAATTCCAAATTACTTAAATTGACGAAGACTTATTTAAATGTTTCAATGAGTTGTGAAGAAAGTTCTGAAGAGGTTCACACCTAAATCTACATATTCCAACATAAACTTGCTTGAAGTTCCAATGTTTAGCATTCGTTAACAGGATTTAAAAACTTAAATTTTCTTTTATTAGGCTCTTAAAAATAAAATAAGCTGTAATTATTAGGCAAGGGACCTGAAAGAAGAGTTTCCCAAATATGCTCAGTATCGGAGATCCCTAACATGGTTATAGTGGTCATTCTAGCATTAGGTGATAAAGGAAGCTCAGAAACAAATCAATAACCTTTACAATGACTCAAAAGCACATGGGAGTCCTTCTAAACTATGTGACTCCCTGGAAACCATGACAGAAATCACAAAAGGGCATCCTGTGAACCAACTCATTACTCCAGAAGGCCCATGATCTAGACTCCTTCTCAGATATAAAGTAGTAGTTTTTCAGATGCGATTCTATGATTCATTTTCAAAATTCTAGTTAAATTAAAAATTTAGTACAAGGCAAGCCAGAGGTATAGAAGCAATACTTACATCACAGTCCTAAATGGAGATTCATTTACTATTATCTGGTCCTTTACTTGAATTTCCAAAGTACAGAAATAGTTTATTGGGTTATATACAACATAAAGGAGATTTTCTCATTCTGAGCTAGTCTTAACAAACATGAGAAATCAAAATGTTGTTGGTAGCATTTCAATAATGAGAACATATTATTCTTAATAGATATAACAATATAAATCAAGAAGCAGGAAAAATGCTGAAGGGATTAAAGAAAATTATTCTATCTAGGATCAATCTACAGTCATAGAATCATATTAAACTTTGAGAAAACTATGGTTCATATACAGCACAAAATGGGAAATTTCCGAATCATTTATAGTACAGACTTCAATAGCAGATGCCAACTGTTAATTTTTAAGCTCAGTTTTTTTAAACCTTAGTTGTAATTTTTAAATTCTTGATGATAATTTGCAAGAGATTATTTTCAGAACCTTCTGAAGGTGAAAGAAACTTAAATATTCTAAATCCCTGTATGAACGATGTACTATTGAGACATAATACAGTAGATAACGGGTTCTTCCAGTGGGGGCCCTCTCCATAGGTCCCAGCATCTCAGGTGGCAGGAGGAGCAGCAAGATGCCAAGCAGCTCAGCTCTGTGAAGGCTCTTGCCAGGCTGTGGCCTGCTGGCACCCAGCACACAGCCGCCCCACCGCCATGATGTCCAAGAGGAAGGTCAGCTCTGCCAAGGGGTTGGTGAACAAGGAGCCCAAAAGAAGGCTGGAGAGGATATCAGCTAAACCTGCTCCTGCAAAAATGGAAACAAAGCCAAAAAAGGTGGCAGAAAAGGATAAATCTGCAGACAAAAAAAGTGCAAACAAAAGGGAAAAGGGGAGCAAAGGGATAACAGGCCAAAGTGGCCAACCAAGAAACAAAAGATCTACCTGCAGAAAACACAGACTAAAAACCAGGAGAGCCCAGCCTCTCTGATGAAGGAGAGAAAGAAGCCAAGTCTGATTAATATCATATACCATGCCTTATCAGTGGTCTGTCTCCTTTCTTGAACAATCCAGGGGAATATTTTTATCAACTATTTACGAAGTTCAAGTTTTTTAGTAGCTCTAGAAACATTTTTAAGGAGGGAATTCTACCTCACCCCATTTTTTAAAATGTAAATGCTTTTTTAAAAGAGTTGAAATTATTTGCTGGTTGTTTATTGTTTAGTACAACCAAAAAAATAGTGGGATATTGAATACGGGAGGCTTTGATTGCTTGGGTGTCAGTTTAACATTCCATAAATGGGGGCAGTTTTTACATCCTATAATACAAGAACACTAAATGGCAATTTGGAGTCAGTCGTGCATTTAACATGTCTTGAACATTTATAAATTATTTCTACTCCATGTTTTTGGTAGAACTGTTTCCTCTAAAGGAAACCACTCCTTGATCTTGGCTCTCCCTGTCAGAATTTTGCGCCCTCTGTAACATTTTTGGTCATGGTAGTCGTTTTCCTAGTAACTTTGTTAATGGGCTCTGAAAAATTGCAAATTTGATATGTACTATATATATTAAATTGTGACTTAGTAACAGCGTACCAACATTTGGAGGTATTGGTACTTGACACTCTATTACAGAAAATTAGCCTCCAAATTTTAAGCTGGAAAGTCGCTGGAATAACTGTTTAGAAAAGAATCACAACTATATGACTTTTTAGACTTTTTGCACGTACGTTAAGAATTGTGTATAAACTAAAATGTCCATGTACTTATCTTAAAAACCACCAATAAAAATCTTGATTAAGGAAAAAAAGAATACAGCGGATAACCATGATATCTCAGACAATCCTCAAAACAATATTATAAGATAGGCATCTCCATTTTAGATTAGAAAATATTAGGGAAATTGAGTAACTCGTCCAAGATCATACATACAGAAAATTGCAGGTACAGTGAAAGGTATTATTAAAAACCCTGTAATCTCAATTGATTTCCGAAATACTATTATGAAGTAGATATCTCCATTTTTATTAGTAAATGGATTCAGGTATTGATATACTTGCCCAAGGTCACAAAGACAGAAAATTATACAGATTGGATTACAACACAAACACATTTACCCTATCATCCATTTTTTTTCACTCTAACAAACTGCCTCTAAGAACGCTGAGAAAATTAATAAGTTTAAAATTAAGACTTCTATGCTGTTTTCCACAATAATTTAAGAGTTTGGATAAATGATTTTATTCTGTAACAGAACCTAAGTAATAATTTGTATCTAGTGTACAAAATAAAATTATCATTTTTATGGGGGGAGAATACCTCTAAACAAAAAATAGCTGATATTTGATATATAATTGATATACAATAAACTGCACGTATTTAAAATGTACAAATTTGATATGTTTTGACATATCAATACAAGTGTGAGATCATCACCACTACCAAAATGATGAAGACATTCATCACCCCCAAAATTTTCCTTGTAGCTCTCTGTAATCTCTCCTTCTCGTCCATCCAAGGTCCACCATCCTGTCCCTAGAAAACCACTTATCTGTGTTTTGCAACTATAGACTATTTTGCATGTTTTAGAATTTTATACAAAAACTGTGTCTGCTTTCCATTACTAAAAGCAAATTTGCATTTTCTAGATTCTTATAAAAATAGAACATACTGTTTTCTTTGGCTTCATTTATGCTGCATAATTATCTTGAGATTCATTCATATTTTTATATATCAATAGTTCATTCGTTTTAATTGCTGAGTAGAATATGAATATACTATAATTTGTTTATCCATTCAGCTGTTGGATGGGCATTTTAGGTTGTTTCCAATTTTCTTATAATAACACTGGTATGAATATTCGTGTTCAAGTTTTCATATGGATACATGCATTCATTTTGGGAGGGTAAATACCTAGGAATGGAACAGCTAATTCCTACGGTAAATGAAGGTTTAGCTTTTAAGGAAATTCCCAGACTATTTCATTCCCAGAAACAGTGTTAAGAAAGTTCTACTTGCATCCTTGTCAACATTTTGTATGGGTCAGTCTTTTAAATATTAATCATGTTAATACATGTATAGTGGTACCTCACTGTGGTTTTAATTTCCATTTATCTAATGACTAATGATGTTATCTTTGCATGTGCTTTTTGAAAACTCTATCTTCTCTGGTGACATCTGTTCAAATCTTTTGCCCATTTTTTTCACAAAGCTTTATGCTTTCTTAATATTGTTTCAAGAATTCTTTATTCTATATACAAGTCTTTTATCAGCTAGGTGGTTTGCAAATATTTTCTTCCACACTGTGGTTTTACCTTTTCATTCCCTTAACAGTGTCATTTGAAGTAGGTTTTATTACTGATACAATATAATTCATCAATATTTTTCATTTATCAAAGAAACTTTATTAAATTTTCTTTATATCATATTTAAGAAATCTTTGCTTAACACAATGTCATAAAATTTTTTCCTTTTTCTATAAGTTTTATAAGTTTTGGGTTTTACATTTAGGTATGTGATTTGTTTTCAGATAATTTTGTATATGGTACCAGATATGGATCAAAATTCAAGGTTTTTTTTGCAAACGGATACTTAATACTCAAGCAGCATTAGTTTAAAAGACTATCCTCCCTTCATTGAATTTCTCCTTACATCTTTGTCTAAATTCAATTGACTATGAAGTTCCACTCAAGACGGTGGAGTAGGTAAACGCTATGCTTGCTTCCTCTCACAATCACATCAGAATCACAACTAAACTACAGAACAATCATCATTGAGAATCACCTGATTTCTAGTTGAAGATAAGTCTTATAACTAAGGATACATGGATGAGGCCACACAGAGACTGGTAGGAGGGGCAGAGACTCAGAAGGAGTGATTAAATATCGGAAGAGCTGTCTGGGCTACAGAGGTCCACCCTGAGAAGCAATGGGTCCCAGCCCCACACTAGGCTCCCCAGCCTACGGTTCCAGTGCCAAGAGAGAATTTCCCACAACTTCTGGCTGTGAAAACCAGCAGAGACTGTGGCTGAGACTAACCAAGGGCAGCTAGAGTCACAGCCATACCTCTTACAGGTCCTGCACATGGACCTGCTGATTGACTCACTTGCCCTGAGTTCCAGCACTGGGGCAGCAGTGTGAAAGGCGCCAGGGACATACAGGGAGAAACTAAATTGTCTGGCTTTGGGGAGAGAGCCGGAGGGGTAGACAAAAGTACTAGTAGAATCAGTGCTCCTTTACTGAGGCATCCCCACCACCCAGCATGCAAATATAGACAAGTGCCATGTCTGAGTCTCCATCAACCTGGCTAACACTGTTCATCCTGCCTTGTTGATTCCTACGATCCCATCATACCTAAGTTGTAGGCCCACTCTAGATACTTCCAGTGGCTTTTCCATACAAACAGCCTGTCTGGGCTCATGCTACAGCCTTTTCCAAAATCTCTCAAAAAGACACAAACCCCGAAAAAGCAGCATCTGGCCTCAAGGTGCCCCATACTTCTTGTTGAGTGGCCCCAAGGCTCAGCCCTAGTGACAGCCAGCCTTAGTACACAGCTCAGCCTCTCTCAGCCACCTCTAAGCCCAGTGGCAACCATCTGCAGATCACTTTGTAGCTCATACCAAGTGGCCCTGGGAAGGGCATAGGCAGTGGCTGACCTTGGCTTGCAACGACCCCCTTCCAAAAAGCCCCAGAACTAATATACTGGGTGGTCAGTTTCGGACCACACCAGAGCACCACTCAAGCACCTCCGCAAATAACACACCAAAAGGGCAGACTGGGCAGGCACCAGACCTCTGCTAAGGTGAATCATGCCCCTCCACTGTAGTCACAGCCAGTCCTCACAACCAATCAGCATGAGAGTCAATCCTACTGCCTTGGAAACAGTAGCCGAAACTCAATTACAACAGGAAGGCGCATACAACCAACACAAGGGACACGCCTGGGGTACCTGGCTCAGGAGATCAGTGAGAATGTGCCACTGGGCCCATCGGACACCTACTATATATATAAGGACACTCTACTAAGACTGGGAGATACAGCGGCTCTATCTAATACAGAGAAACAAACACAGGGAGGTAGCAAAAATGGGAGACATAGAACCATGAAAGAAGAAAACAAAGTTCCAGAAAAAGAACTAAACAAAGTGAAGACAAGCAATCTGTCAGATGCAGAGTTCAAACCACTGGTTATAAGGATGTTCAATGATCTCAGTGAGAACTTCAACGAAGACATAGGAAACATAAAAATGGAAATCGAAACATAAAAAAGAATCAGTCATAAATGAAGAATAGAATTAACTGAGATTAAGAATACATTTGAAGGAATCAACAGATTAGATGAAGCAGAGGTTTGAATTAGCAATTTGGAAGATAAGGTAACAGAAAACACCGAATCAGAACAGCAATAAGAAAAAAGAATCCAAAATATGCAGATAGTTTAAGGGGCCTCTGGGGCAACATCAGTGTACCAAGATTCATATCACAGAAGTACCAGAAGGAAAAGAGAGCAAGGGAATGGAAATGTATTTGAAGAAATAATGACAGAAACCTTCCCTGACCTGTTGAAGGAAACAAACATACAAGCCCAGGAAGTGCAGAGTCCAAAACAAGATGAACCCAAAGAGGCTCACACCAAGACACATCATAATTAAAATCCCAAAGTTTAAAGACAAAGAGAGAATCTTACAAGCACCAAGAGAAAAGCAGTTAGTCACCTACAAGGGAGCACCCATAAGACTGTTAGCTGATTTCTGAACAGAAACTGTGCAAGTCAGAAGAGACTGGCACGAAACAGTCAATGTGATGAAAGGGACCTACAATCACGATTACTCTACCCAGCAAAACTATTATTTGGAATTGAAGGACAGATAAAGAGCACCAGAAAAGAAAAAGCTAAAGGAGTTCACCACTACCAAACCAGTATTATAAGAAATGTCAGAGGGACTTCTTTAAAAAGAAAAAAAAAGTTCAAAAATAGGAATAATAAAATGGCAATAACTACATATCTATCAACAATTCTTTAAATGTAAATGAATTAAATGCTCCAATTAAAAAGACAGACGGTAGCTGAATGGAGAAGAAAACAAGACCCTTACCTATACTGCCTACAAGTGACTCACTTCAGATCAAAAAACAGACAGACTGAAAGTAAAGGGATGGAAAAGATATTTCATGAAAATGGAAACAAATAAACAAACAAAAGCTGGAGTAGCAAGACTTAACACAAGACATAAGACTTTAAAACAAAGGCTATATCAAGAGACAAAGAAAGACCTAATAATCCCACTCTGGGTATTTATCCAAAGAAATCCACAACAGTAGTTCAAAGGGACATATGCATCCATATGTTCACTGCCTCATTATTTACAAGAGCCAAGAAATGGAGGCAATCTGGTTGCCCATCAATGGAGGAAAGGATAAACAAGAGGTGGTACATATATACAACGGAATGTTACTCAGCCATCAGCTGTAAGAAAGAATGAAATCTTGCCTTCTGCAACAATATGGATGGACCTAGAAGGTACTGTGCTGAGTGGAGTAAGTCAGATAGAGAAAGACAAATGTCATATGATTTTACTTATATGCAGAATCTAGAGAATAGGATAAATGAACAAACAAAAACAGAAACATGCACATAGATACAGAGAACATTTTGATGGTTGCTGGACCGGGGGCAGAGTGGAGGGGGGCAAGGAATTAAGAGGTACAAACTGGTAGTTAAAAATAGTCACAGAGAGATGGGAAAAAATAGCGTAGATGACAGAGGCTTTGTTCATCCCTCTTGCGACCAAATCAAAGCTGTGACAGAAACACGGAGCAAACAGCAAGGAAAGTCACCTGGGATCTAGATGAACAGAAGCCCTACAGCCAAGGAGAGAAATAATTAATCAAACTGCAAAGGTAGAAGGTAGGAGGGGGCAAAGACATGAGGCTGCCCAGTCCTGAGCAGCTGAGCAGGACAGAGGCTACTGGCAGCAGCAGCTGGCAGCTGTAGATGCCTCTTAAAGAAGCTGTGTCCGCGAGTGGACTTTCGCGTTGACAGACCTGCTTGCTCTTGAACACCAGCACTGGTTGGCTGCACAGGAGGCACCAGGGACTTACAGGGGGACAAAGAATTGTTGGAGTGAGGACCAGAAGTGAGGCTCTCTCCAGGGCAGCAGGGCCAGCCGTATGCATTGTTCCTCTGTTGAGCCCTCCCTCCCCTGCCCAGTGTGTAGATGCAGAACTGCCATAACTGAGCCCCATCAAAACTGGATAACAGAGGTCCTCCGCCCAGAGGATTCTCTGAAATTCCGCCTCCCCTATCTTGTGACCCCACCCAAGCCACA
>NW_006443138.1:1821437-1824040 GCF_000325575.1 Pteropus alecto | reverse complement strand
AGCAGCACCAAGACTCAAGCTGGTCTGGGTTTCTGGTGTGGCCTTTTGAGGCAACTATAAGCACAGCATCTGTGAATTGCTTGCTGAATCTTAACAGGTGGCTCCGGAGGGGCCGAGGGTGGGGCTAAACTTGGCCTGCAGCTGAATCCCTCAGGATTGTGCTACCGGACACATGCTACACAAAACCGAGCTAATAAGACTAGGAGTCTTAGAAGAGCTGTGCTTAGCACAAAGAAACAGACGTGGAAAGGTAGTCAAAACGGAAAGACAGAGAAGTAGAAACCATATGAGAGGACAAAACGGAGATCCAGGAATAATGGAGTCAAGCAATCTAACAGATGCAGAGTTCAAAACACTGGTTATAAAGATGCTCAATGAACTCAGGGGAAGTGTAAATGAATTCAGTGAGAATTTTAACAAAGAGATAAAAAATATAAAAATGGAAATGAAAATTATAAAAGGGAACCAGTCAAAAATGAAGAACACATTATCTAAGATGAAGATGGAATAAACAGTGGATAAAGAAAAAGGATCGAACCATTGATAATAGAAGATGGGGAAGCCAAGGACACTCAATCAAAACAGCAAGAAAAAAGAAACCAAGATTATAATAATTTCAGGAGCCCATGGGACACAATTAAATGTAAAAATATCCATGTCATAGGGGTACCTGAAGAAAAACAAGAAGTTGAAGAGCTATTTGAAGAAACAATGATGGAAAACTTCCCTAACCTGGTGAAGGATATAGACATACTACCCCAGGAAGCTCAGAGAGTCCCAAGAAAGAGGAACCCAAAGAGGCCCGCACCAAGACACATCATAATGAAAATGCCAAAGGTTAGATACAAAGAGAGAATCTCGAAAACAGCAAGAGACAAGCAGTTAGTTACCTACAAGAGAGCACCCATGAGACTGGCAGCTGATTTCCCAAAAGAAACCATGCAGAACAGAAGGGCTTGGCACCATATTCAAAGTGATGAAAACCCTGGATCTATTACCAAGAATACTTTATCCAGCAAAGCTATCAGAGTCGAAGGACAGATAAAGAACTTCCCAGACAAAAATAAGCTAAAGGAATTCATCAACACCAAGACAGTATTACAGGAGGGACTTCTTTAAAAAGAAAAAAACATGTATCAAGAACAGGAATTAAGAATGCTGATAACTACATTCTTATCAACGAGTACCTCAAATAGAAAATTAAGTGCTCTAACTAAAAGAAAGAGTGGCTGAATGGATAAGAAAACAAGACCCCTACATATGCTGCCTACAAGAGACTCACTTCAGATTAAAAGATGCACACAGACTAAAAGGAAGGGGATGGAAAAAGATATTGCCTTGATGGACCTAGAGGGTAATAAGCTGAATGAAATGAGTTGAATAGAGAAAGACAAATACTGCATGACTTCACGTGCATGTGGAATCTAAAGAAGAAAATAACAGCAACAACAAAAACAGAAATAAACTCATAGATACAGAGAATATTTTGAGGGCTGCTAGATGGTAGGGGTTTGGGGAAAACAGAGAAAAAAGGCAAAAGGATTAAGAAGTACAAATGGATAGTTGCAGAAGAGACATGGAGATGTAGAGTGTAGCATGGGGAAGATGGTTAATAACGTTTAGTGGGGTGATCGCTTTTTGAGTTATGTGGATCTCTGATCATTATGCTGTACTACTGAAACTGGTATATTATTGTATGCCAACTATAATTGAAAAAAACTAATTGAACTGTACAATGTAAATATGAGTAACTAATTGTCTATTATATTTCAATAAAGCCAGAAAAAAATGAAAATAAATAAAAACAGTCACGGAGATGTACAGCATGGGGAATATAGCCAGTAGCCTTGTAGTTAATTATGTATGGTGTCAGATGGGTTCTAGATTTATCTAGATGATCACTTTGTAAGTTATATAAGTGTCCAATCACTATTGTATGCCTGAAACTAATATAATAATGTATGTCAAGTGTAATTGAAAAAAAATTTTTTAAATAAAATTAAAAAATAATAAAATAAAATCAATTGACCATATCCATTTGGATATACTTCTCGATTCCCTAATCTATTCTACTGATTCTTATCTCACATCATACAGAAATAGTAACTTAAAGTTGATCAAAGACATAAATGAAACAGCTAAAATTATAAAACTCTTATAAGTTTAAATCTTTTATGACTTTGTATTAGGTGATGCTTTCTGACACCAAATCTCAACCAAAAAGCAACCAAAGGAAAAACAGGTAAATTAGATTTCATCAAAATTAAAAACTTGTGCTTCAAAGGTACCACCATTAAGGAAGTAAAAGATAGCCTATGGCCATACCACCCTGAACGTGCCCAATCTTGTCTGATCTCGGAAGCTAAGCAGGGTCAGGCCTGGTTAGTACTTGAATGGGAAGAAAGTTAAAGACAATCCATAGAATGGGAGACAATTTTTAGAAATCATATATATAATCAGGGGCTTCGTATCAGAATATGTAAAGAAGCTTTAAAACAAAACAATTAAAAGACAAATAACCCAATTCAAAAATAGGCACTGGTTCTGAACAGACATTTCTCCAAAAAAAAAAAAAAAAAAAAAAAACACGGTAAAAACACAAA